>NW_009930264.1:0-25825 GCF_000696875.1 Nestor notabilis | reverse complement strand
CACATCTACATGTCTTTTAAGTACCTCCAGGCATGGTGACTCAACCACTTCCCCTGGCCAGCCTGTTCCAGCGTTTTCCATCGTCATACCCCGGTTCCATTCATCTGCCCAGCAAAACTACGTTGTCCGTGCATTAACCCAAAGATCACCCGATCTCAACGGTGCTAGCACCAGCTGGGACATTTGCCCCTGGAAATATCCCCACCGTGCTCTCCAGCTCTCTTTGTTAGAACCAAGGAAGTGTTGAGGAGCAAGAGGAACACCAGGCTTTATTCAGACTAGTCTTTAAATAAGGTTCAATAATTGCAGTATCTGCTAAAGATTTAAAATGAAAACTGAGAGGCTTCTCTTTCAAACCACACTGTCCATCCTATGACTAACTAAGCAAAACGTGTTCAGATGAGAGAAAACTTGCTGTAATTTCTAGCAGAAAGTGTAGTCCTGTTTATACACAGGTTAACCAAGCACAATTTTAATTTGCTAATACAGCAGAATTGTACTTTACATTTACATGTAGAGAAACTGAGAAATTCAAAATACGCAAATGTCATCTGTCATTACTCTCTGACGTGAACATGGAGAACATCAATCATGGGTGGGATATCTGTCCCTGCTCCCATCGAACTTGATGGGAACAAACTGAAAAGCAGGCACTGCCTTTCTGTCACACACCTCTGTTTTATTTATTTTGTAACTAGTAGTAATTTGAAACTAGAGATTAATTTTAGTTATGTTTATGGTGTCTTCTTTAAACAGATAGCATTCTGAAAAGATCTAGTAGGAAAAGTGGGATTGGTGTTTTCACATGGCTTTTTTTTCCCCCCGATTTTAATCTTTGATACAGCATGTAGGGTGAGAGAAAGAATGATGGGTAATGTAAAAGAAATCACCCAGAAGCAGTAGAAATTATTTGACCAGGATGAAAAAAGTGAGAAAGTACACAGCTCAAAGTTGGGGGGATTTAGAGGATATAAGAAAGAGTGTGCATTAACCATTCTTGATTTTAAACACACAGGATGCCTTTCTTACAACTGTCCCATGGGAATGGTAGACCAAGAATCCATTTATATCTTTATCATCTTTCACCTCTTTCCTAGAGAAAAGTGCTTATGTGAGATGAAACTCCGAAAGTATCACGTAAACAATCTGAGTTGCTTAAGACAGTTGTATCACATATCATTTAAAAAAGTTGCCCTGCAACATTCACTTATGTATCTTAAAATGATAATAATAAAACCCACCACTTTTTTTGTGTGTCTTTGCCTTTGATGAATGAGTCTTTATAGTCCTCTTTGAACTCCATCACAAAAGTAAACTGTCACTTGGAGGGCACTGGTATGTCACTCTCTATCACCTACACTTGTAACTCATCAGTAATTTTTTTCCATTAGTACTTTTCACTGCAAATTACAAGAACACACAGTTTAGGATTGTTAATAAAGAACTTACTGTCAGATTTGTAGGGCAGAATGCTAGAGAAAGGACTGGTGCACCCAGGATAGTATTTTTTCAGCACGTCAAATCAATGTGAGAAGTTCAAGGTAGAGAAGTGGAAACCTTTAGCTGTGTGCTTTCAGAGGGCTCTGGTTGCAAAACATCCACCGTGCAGGAAGATGCATTTTTAAAGGTGTGATGTTGTGATTACTGAAAAAGCAGTTAGTCAGTTAATTAGACTTTGTGTCACAGGTCTGTTACCTTAGAAACACAAGGCTGAGAGAGCAACTGTCCGAAAATGCTGGTGAATAAAGCCATACAGTTTACAAACCTCCTTCACACAAAATGACATCCAGAGTGAGGGTTCAGGTAGGAACTTTGATAGATGTATCAGGAGGATGTGCAAAGGTTTCCTTTGCCTTATTTTATGGCACTTGAGATCTTTTCATCTAACCAAACTAACTGTGATTTAATGCATTAAAGTCCATTTTTAAGGTAAAATGTTGAGATTGATAGATCATCTTTTAGTTGACGTTTGGAGTTCAGCTGTCTTGCTCTGGAGCATTTGTATGTGAGCATCATGGAAACTGATTAGGTCCTGCAGTCGTTTGAGGAGTCCCTCAGGTGAACTCACTCTCTTTTCCACAGCATCTGTGTTCACCCAGGCCATACACCCTCATAAACTCCTCCGCATTTTTTCATTCCATCCTCCTTTCTCAGTGGATTTTTCCTTTAATCTTCTGCCTTGATAATTTCATTGTAATAGTTCCTTTGCCACGCTTCACACTCCCATCTTTGGTTCGTTATCACTCTTTCTGCCTCTGAGCAGTCACAGATATTTTGCATTGCTTTCTGAATGTTCCCACAGCTAAATAGTAGGAGGTGATCTGCTCCTTCTGCTGCCTTCAGCTGAGAAAAGCAATAGGTCTGTGGGCTATCTCTACTATTCTGTAACAGTAGGAGTATTTTGGAGAGTGGAATGTCTTGTCAGCAGTAGTGCTCCTTTGTTTTCCATTTCTCCTTCCAACTATTTCTCCAGCTCCTGTCTTTGGGAGGAAGGGAGTAGGGGCAATGGTGGTGGTGAGATCCTTCTCTCTCCCTATCAGAAGGGGTGGAATCCTTATGATCTCATGTTTGCTGACTGCAGAACTATGTGAAATGTGTTCAAACAAAATTGCAGCACTGATATGTTAGAGGGCCAGCCTTTGCAGTAGGAGGATACAGCCTTCAGCTACTAAATAAAGTTTAGTTCCTGTTAACTCACCACTCACCTGTGGCATAAATTGTGTTGAAGATAATTCCACACTGTTTTTATATAGATTTTTAAGCACAGTTAGTTTGCTACCATCAGCTGAGCTCTTACCTCAGCTGTAGAAATCACCTCAGTGTACTTTCTGAATAATTCTATCTTTTTCCAAGTCATTATTCACTCTGGTCCACATTTCCGATCCCTTCCCCTTCCCAGCCCCTTGTTTACCTCTGAAACATGCTATGCAATGTAATGATTCCTGCTCCTAGGTCTTCATGGTAGTGGGTGTTTGCAGGGTCTGGATAACTGCCTTAGTGAAGAGGAGTCCTGCATGCTGATGTTAGCAGGTGGCGTTGTATGGAGACCATCAGAAGTGTAACAAAGCAGAGTTCGGCAGTATTTGGGTGTATTTGGCTTAGCTGTCTGCTACCTGTCCCGGAGATCTGTGTGAACCTCATATCCTTGACTTGGGGGCACAGAATGGGTGAATGTCCCTGTAGTATTACTTGTCTGTCTTCATGTGCTGTGGAGTGATCGCTGCAATCTGGGACTCTTGTAACAAAAAGCTTTGGGGATACACAGTAGAAACAAACAAAACATACCTGCCTGTCTCCAGTATTATGCTATTGGAAGCAGTGGTAATTTTTTTAAAGCTCTGAGATTAAATATAAAAGACTACTTATGACAGCATTTCCTGGGGATTTCTGGCCATGTGCACATGGCCTCAGCGGTCACAAATTCCTCAGGAAATGTGTATGCCCACAAGGTCATTGAAAACAGTTTGGTTTTTGCCTTTTATGAGAAACTTTTGACTTCAGTAAGGAAAGAAGAAATAGGGGAAATACCTCAGCACAGCTTTTCCTGGACATGACATTCAAAACAACTAGTCACTGCTCCTAATATGCAAAACTTACTTTTAATTGTTTTCACATTTTCTAGTTAATATTAGGATAACTTTTATTTAAAGCTGAATTTGCCACAGAGAAGTACTTGCAACATTTGTAGGCTAAAGTGCTCAAAATGTTGCTCTGAAAGTAGCTGTGGGTTTTTAATGTCACCTCTTACACTCTCAGTGAAATTGAGAAAAGAGCTTTCTATTCTAGTTGGTTATGCTTGTTTTGACTGTGTGAAGAACTTCGTGTGCAGAAGACATCTGGTACTTTGTCACAGAGACAGTCTGATATACTCTGAGCTAGGTCACTGTTTCTCTACAAAGTCAACAGCATTTCCTTACAAATAATTCTGTAGAGCATGAGAAGCACGAGTGATAAATCAGTATGCTCTGTGTGTTCAGATTGACCTCACCATGAGTGTAAGAGCAGTGATGCAAAGACATTTTCTTTGCTTAAGCCAGTGACAGTATTTTCAACCTTCCACTCTCCTCTTTCTTGATGAACTCCCCTTATTCCTTGCCCTTGGGAACTGTGATCCTTACAACAGGAAAAATAAACTTTTAATACTAATATTTCTCTATCAGTATTACCCTTTAACCAATTATTTGGAAGGAAGAGGGGTGAGTTAGTAAAGCAGACCTGAGCTTTCAGTTCTGCAGGATGCTAAAACATGCCTAACTTTAAGTATATCAATAGCCTAAATATCACACAGCTCCTTGCTTGAGTGAGACTTCTCAAGCGAATAAATAGTGCAGGTTCAGCTGTTAAAGTGCTTGGACTGGAAGCCAACTGGCTTTAGGTTCAGGCTGTCAGGGCCTATCTAGCTGCAGGCTGTAGCTCTAGATTGGCAGAAGTTTGGGCTGTGAAATGAAGCTCTAAAGGTGTACCAGGAGTAGCCGAGAGATGCTCTGGTGAAGTGCTAACTGTTTTATAAATGTTGCTGCTGAAAAAATGTGTTTGAAGAGTTGCTGGGAGGTCAGTGGAATTTCTCACCTCCTCTTCCACTTAGATTTTAACCTGTGTGTGTGCTAAATGAAAGAGATGTATCTAGAAAGGCAGACTGACTGCGTTCACAGACACTAGCCTTTTCTTATTAAGAGACTATTTTCAGCAACAGCAGCTGTTTTAAAGCTTAACTTCCTTCATCCTGAAACTATGTGCAGATGAGCAGTCAGACAGTGTTTATTTAGGCAGTAATAGTGACCAGACAACCAGATAAAACTTTTATTCTTTCTTCCAGACTGACATGCTTATGGTTAGTTGTAGGTATTCCTCTCTCATGTTCAAAGGACTAGGAAGCCACAGAGTTTTCCACTGCTTTTTGTCTCATTTTCTGGAACTCCTGATAAGAAAACCAAAAAGCTTAATAAAATAGAAAGTTCAAATTTAAAGTATGCTGCTTAATATCTACACAGAGAGTGATGCAGCATGTGTGTTGGCAATTTTTATTGGTGAGCATATGACTTTTCTTCGAACAAATTGTGCACACCTCTGTTAAACATCAACAGTGAAAGCAGGGTTCATGATTACCCCATATCAGGCAATACGGTTTTGATGAAGTAGAAAAGGCCTTCCTCTAGCTCAGTAACCAACTGTAAAGAAAACTCTAGAAAGAGGCAATCCCAGATTGCCTGTTGTGGCATTTCTCTAGTCCATTGTCACAGCCAGGGTACTGCAAGATACTGTTTAGTTCAGCACAGTCATTCTTACCTTCATTCTTAAGAAAGAACTGAACTGTTCTGTTGATGCACAATAATTGTAAGAAGGAAGAATAGAGTTTTCCTGGTTGCTCAGAATTTGTGAATTTCATTGTTTATTGAGATATTATAGCTAACCAGGAACAGATGAAGACAAGGGTAGAAAATGCGAGTATACAACAGAAAGTTGATTATGATACAGAAGGTGAACCTGAAAGCTGAATAATTTAAAAGAATAAAAACCACCCTTGTGTTTTTCAGACTAACCAAGTTGTAAAAAATTTGGAAAAGTTGATGAGAAAATGCAGTTGGTCAAGTCACAGCAGGGTTATAAATATATATATATATATGGACAATTTTGATGATGCAGTACACTTTATTTATTGAGGAAAATGTTAGCTTCTGATCCCTCTTACTATGATTCATTTGTAAATGAATTCTGTTAACATAAGAATCTTTGGTTATTTTGTCCTATTGGGTAATAGAGACCACACATTAAAAAAAAAAGGAGCATATGGTGTAGACGACACCTATAATGAGACATTTAAAAATAAGGAGTGGGAAGAGAGAGCAAGGAGAATAGTTTCCAAGCTCAATTCGTAACCCTAATTAATACTAATTTATTTAAAACTTACTGAACTAGAGTTGGCCCTCAGTGTGATCAGACATTCAAGGGAGAATATCTTCTATGGAGTTCAGCATCAAGCATTAGTAGGAGTTGTTTGAACATTCACAAGGATAATAAAGTATGTTAATTTTCAGTGTTGGCTACTTGTAATTGTAGCATTTTATAATAGGATTTTGTTAGTTAGGTGAGCACATGTTCTGCCTTCACAGAAATGCACATATAAAAACTACAGAGGCTGCTATCTTAAAGTAGTCTCACATTCCAGTTCTGTTTTTAAACACAGCGTGTGGCAGCAGTGATCTGTGCCATTAACCTGGTAGAATACAGCAGCTATCTAGCAACCAGCACCACCACCCCACAGCTACTGAGAAAAGTAGCCTTATAACTCTATAGTAAGTAGGTTAATGTCTCCCAGATCTTCAATATAATCCCAAACCCCAGTTCTCATACAAGTTCCATGGAAAACATTCCCTAAGGGTAAGGTGCAGGATTTATTTGTTGCATCTTTCTGAAGATACATGATTTCTAGCTAGTGCCTTTGATAATGGACCACTGGTTGAATGCCAGATACTAACCCACCCAGGAAAAAAGGTGGGGTTCGGGGATTTTTTAAACTGTTTTTTATAAATTTTGAGGAAAAAAAAAACAAACCAAAAAACAACCCCAACTTGTAGAAATGGCATTGGGTGATAAATCTCAGGTGTTCCTCTCCTCCTCATCAGCTTTATGGTAAAAGGACTTAGACTGAATAGTTTGAAAAGACAGTGAATATGAACTTGTTCAAATCAAAATAGCTAATGGAGTTCCTCAGTACAACACCAGCCGTGAACTGGAGAAGGGTAAATTAAAACTAAAACAGTAAAATAGAGCAAACTGGATAAGGAGTCAAGCTATTTCACAGCCCCATGATTTATGGTGAATGTGGTGTGAATAACGTATGTTTTTCTTGAAAGGAAAGGAGGGCTGTAGAATGAGGTGTTATCTCTGTCAGTGCTGCTGTAAAGGGGTAGCTGACAAAATAGCACAGAGTGTGTGATGAGAGGAACAGACCAGAACTGAGAAGGACTGAAAAAATGACATGATTTGAAACCACCTTTTTGGTATGTTAAATTGTTCTCAAGGCATCAATTAAATCCACAGACTATGTGTATGTATAAGCAAGCATAGGTAGGCTTTCATTCTGCTTGCTAGTATTTGTTTTTTGATAACCTGGCTTATTTAGGTGTACTGTTCTGCTTCACTGAAACAAGTTTTTGCATTGCTCTTACAGAAAGAATTGCCTGTACCTCTAACTCATGCTATAACTCGTGCTGTGCCCACTATTAACATGTAAACCATTATGGGAATTTGAGGTTGATTAAGAATAGTATGTTCCCAACACAGTGTGCAAGTGGTTTACATTTCATTGTGTATGTAGCCCTCATGCAATCCCTGCTAGCCTGGGGCCTGGTCATGGCATGCATAGCAGAAATTATCAGTCCACATGGGTGAGTAGGTTAGTCTAGGACTCACCGGCCCTGCTGATTGAAAATTGCAGGCATTAGAACTAAACTCATTTGCAGGCTAACATCCTTTTTTACCTTCAAATGGTGGTGGTGGGGAACACCTCAAAGTTGTCAGGGTGGAAGGTGGGCTGAGAAACCATCTTTCCCTGTACCCTGCACTCTATTCCTAGAACGTTTCTTCACTTTTGGAACCTGCCCCCATTACCGCTGCCCCGGTAGTACCAGTGACCTGGGCAGGCCAAAGTGATCTCAGCAGCTTGGTGAAGCAGGGGGTGGGGTGGGCAGACTGCATGAGGGTGTGGCTGGAAAAGCTCAGCAAGGCTGTGAATCTGGGGGGAAGCCAGATCCTGGGTGTGGGAATTACACTGCCCTGTAAAACTAACCTGGGAGGGCAGGGGAGGCTGGAGTACACCACCAGTGCTCACATCTTCCCCTTTTGAAGCCAAAAGTAACAGCCCTACTTGTGTCACATACATTAGCTCTTCGGATTGCCTTCCTTGCTGCCCTTATCACTGACTATTTTCTCTTCTTTATGGTCCCATTACCCTTCCTCTTCTTTGTCCCTCCCCCTCCCTTCTCCCTGCTTCATTCCCTGATGCTTTTTGAGTTGTTGGTCTGCTGCTGATTGGCTTCTGTTATTAGTTTTGTTATTATTCCCGACACACAGGAAGAGTTACTGCTTGGTTATGCTGGCACTCGCTTTCTGTGTCTTTTACAAAGATGGATGCAATGACAACTTTCCAAGGCTGCTCTTACAGAGTAGCTATCTTGAATAATATTCCCTGCATATTTTGGTACGAGTTCTCTCTTTACTCCTTCCAGAAATTTGAGGTAGAATTTGTCTGGTCATGGAGATTTATTGCAAACTACATGGAAAGGCCAGAACTGGTGCAGATCTTTTCCACATGGAAACACTGATGCTCAGAGTTCATAGCACGCCTGAATAAAAGCAGAGATGCTCTGCAAATACAAAATGCCTTTTAGAGGACAGAGTAACTAAACTCAAGTTTAATCTTAGACGATGCTGCTCAGAAAGCTGCCCTGATACAGGAACAGAAGTCCTGGATGGGCCAGGATACAACATATTGAAGAGTAAGCATTATAAAATGACTACTCTTAAGGAATCTGCTGCCTTAAGAGACAGATTTATGCATGTTGACTTATTAATTTATTTTTTTCTGATTGTCTGCACTGGAAGTGTTGCCTAGTTCTGGCTAATTGAGTTTAACTTGGTGATGGCTGGAATCCCACGGGAGAAGACTCTTAACATATCCTGGGGCAGATTTCTAGTGCTGTTTACTAGCTGTGCCAGGAGCCAGCTATGGCGACTTAAGGCCACCAGCCATTTTATTAGACACTAGCACTAGAAAATTACAATATAAAACTAGCAGCTTGCTCAGAGTGGAGCTGTGCCAGGCAGCACCTACAAACACAGCTTTTCTGAACTCAACCCTTGTTACAGGGGCATACCCTCCGTCCCCTCTGCAACCACTGCAGTCCCTGCAAGTTGCCCTTTACTCATGCTGATTTTACACCACATTCAAATAGATCCCAACTCCTGCAGCCATCCTGCAGATTTATTTTACAGTACAGCAGTCTTTGGATAGCAACCTTCTCCTACTGATTGCAAATTTGGCTTAAATTTTGGAAGACTTTCATAAACACTTGCATCATGGTTTTGTTTGTTTGGGGTTTTATTTCTTGTGGTTTTTTTCCTTTCTGCCAAGCATTAAGACTGTTTATAAGCAGCAGATAGACTGGCACTAGTTGTTACCTTGGTAAAGTTTATCTATTGCCAAGTATGCATAAACATATGAGGGATGAAGTGTTCTACAGAAAAAGTCCTTGCTGTAAGTTTGGTAGGTGTGATTTGGAACCAGCCAGAAAAGTGTCACTATTTTAACAGGGAAGACAAATGAAGAGTTTCCTTACTTCTCAACTTTCTTTGCAGGCATAACAAGTCCTGAGTGGTGCAGTCCTGGTGAGCGCAGTCAGACCTGAACCTTCTGGGGCAGTGCCAAGCTTAGTAACTCCATGCTAACAGCAAGTAACCAGGTGTATACTTTGCTACTATATTGCAACAGATGGTACATTTAACTTTCCACTTCTCTTTCAGCAGTTGAGTTTTTAAACAAAATCTTTACTGAGCTTAAAAATACTGGTCAACTAAATGGGAAATTGTCAACAAATAGAAAACTGTCCCTCACCCCTGTATGGCCCTCACTTTTGAGGCACCTTTGTCTTTGGCTGTAGTTCAACTTGGTGAATCATTGTATTATTGGATGCACCAAACTTGACAAGATGCTGTGCTTATAAAGAATTTGATTAAAAATAATAAATATAAATAGATGAACACTGGATAACTGGTGGTGTCCTCTTGTTCTGGGCTTCTGAAGGTCTGTGTTTCCAGCATGCCATTGGACATTATAGTGGCAGGTTTGGAAAAAAAGGGGGTTTCCCACATAAACATTTCAAGGGGCTTTTAAGAAATCCATGTATCGAAAACCTTACCATTGCAAACTATCAGGAGCTCTGGAGCTAGGCATCAGCTGAAGAGGTTGAGGAGGGGAGAAAGCCCAAGGGAGGAGAAGAAAGCTGGGTAGGGGTGTGGGATTACAGTTTTGAGTTTAGGTGAATTTCAGAATCAAATTATTTCCTCAGAACAAGCACTTGGGTTCCATTCTCAGCCCTCCTACTTTCTTGGTGTGTTACAATTCATTTGTCCCTCACTTTCCCTATAGTGAGATACAGCGAGAATACTCACAAATCCTGGTACGGGTGTTTGACAGCAAAAGGTACCTTTCCTGGCGTAAGGCAGACATTGCTCATAGGCCGGAAGAAGTCTGAAGAAACACAGACACTGAAACATCAGACCACAGCACGCTCCCTTGGCTAGACACCCCGAGGCAGCTGTGTTTTATTCCCAGGGCACTTGACCTGCTTTGGTTTAGATAATGTGCAGTGCTCTTCCTCCTCCCCTAAGTTCAGCACCATGTTTATAGACACAGCCATACTGTTGGTCACCCCTTTCTGTAAGTGGGCCTGCACAGCCCACTGACTTCACACCACCTTTCACTGATCCTAACAGCTTAAGCTCATCCTTTCTAGGTAGCCCAGCATGGAGGCATCTTCCTAAGAGACGTTATGGTTGAAAGTGTGTAAGGGCTCCAAAGTGCAGTTATTTCTGGCAGGGACCCAGCAGCTAAATAACATTAACTTAACCACTGCCGCCTCTCTCCCTTTGGGCAGATCTTTTCAGAAAAAGGAATTAAAAACCTAAAAGGAGACTACTATTTTTTTTCCTCCTTTCTTTCTTCCTTCTCCAGAATCACAGACCTTCTCTGCCTTTCCAAGCTCTTCAGATGATGCTCTTCCAGTGTCCCAGCCAAGCCTCTAAGCTGGCTGACAACAAATGCTCTCTTTTGTATCCCTCGCTCCTCCCTTCCCATCTATCAGTTCTATTAGATGGTCAAAGAACCTGCCTGGTTACCTGGCTGACCCATTTTCTCAGTTTGATACCTTTCTTCACAGACTTCACAGCCCACAGAGGGACCAACTCAGCTCAGCGTAACTAGTACAAATGCTGCATGTCCCTATATATGTGCATACACATGCACCACTTGTCCCTTGCTCCTTGCTTTTGGCGAGTATCTTTGGGAATAGTCTAATAACTGCAGTTATGTAACTAACATCCAATTCAAAAAAAAACTAAAGCACTCTGTAGAATCATTAGGGTTGGAAGGGACTTCTGGAGATCATCTAGTCCAAATCCCACATAAGCCTCTACAATGTTTCTGTATTTTCTGTTATTTTTATGCCCCTACCATTTGTCATTATTCTGCTGAGATAACCTCTAGGAAACCTTTTGGAGCTAGCAACTTAGTCATATCCTTACAATTCTGCTCTATTTTATTTTTTAAATTGAAAACTATTTCTTGGAATAGAAATTCATAGAATTATTCGTTTGTTCAGGGAATGATATTTCAGAAGATAAAAATACACCAGTGAAGAGTAACAATTTTAGATTTGGATCTACTGAGATTTAATTGCAATGGAAGGCAAAGTGAATTAAAAATGACCTCAAATTGATGGATGCTATTAGCAAACGATTGTAAGAAGCGAATAGTTTTTAAAGATGCTAGGTATAAGAGGAAAACCAAGGGTAGCAAAAGTCTGCTGTTAACAGAGAACATTAGACATGATACACATTCTTGCTTCAGCCCCAGTAGAAAAATATGGGACTTACAAAGATATATTTTAATAGGAGAACACAGCCACAGGCCAGAAAAAGGAAGAACAGTGTTTAGTAAATGTGAGAAAGCTGGCTTCAGATTGACAGGTCTGGTTTAAAGAAACTGATTGAGTCTATCATGGAGCAAAGAGATTTTAACTCTGTAGATGACAAGAATCTAGACTTCACAGTAAGGCAGTAGATACTGACTTTCATCAGCAAAGATACTGCAAAGATCCCAAAGCCACAACTGATGTGCAAATAGCAGGGGGGGGGAGAAAAAAAATGCACTGACTGGCGGATTAACCTACTTAAACACAGGGGATACAGAGATACAAACAGAAGGGTTTCAGAAAGAATTTTGACAGATTTCTCACATTCAGATCTCAGAAGAAATTCAAGAGGATGCATTCTAAATATGGTGACTACTAGGTTGGCATAAACCAAGTTGAAAACTGACACTAAAAGTCTATAAAATAATTGGAATATAACATAAATTTGTTAAAAGCAAAGCAACCTGCATGACCCCAACTACCTCTGGATTACAAGTATGGGAGGAACCAAGTATGGTAAATTGAAAGTGTGGTTGGGAATTGTATTTTAGTTGTGATAGATGCACAAAACTCTACATACAGTATTTGGCCACTGTATGGGAAGTTATGCAGCCAGGCAGGAATACAGCAAGGTGACGTGGGCATAAATACTGATGGGCCAGCAGCATGACTCTATTGGAAGAGTGAGAGCTACAATCCTCACCCTGGCATGCACTGACAGAAATAGTATGAGCAAGAGAACAGGCTCATTTTATGCACGCAGGGAAGAAAGGCAATACAGTTTAACGTGAAGAAAGACTTCTAGTATGTAAACATTAGATAAGTTGGTTAACTGTTCTAGTTAATGAAAACTCAAGCTCAGAGATAGTATTCCATATGTACACAACTTTCAGAAGTGATGATGCATGCAAAGTAAAGCTTTTCAAGCAGTAACATGCTGATCTACTGTAAAGTACTATGCTGGCACATTGTGGAATCTCCAAGATTCCAAGAAAATGCGTATTTGTAACTCAGGTGTCCTTTAAAATAGTAAGGGTATAACTGATGGATGAGTAGTAAACTACATGATGGGTGGATTGGTCTCCAGCCAGTCCATATGTTTCTAGTTCTATGAGGTTATTTTTGTTGGGGATTCTTTAGACAGAAAAGGTTTTTTTTCCTGCACAAGTGGTTACCTTTCCTGTTCTGTACTTGTTTGTACAGAACTTGGAAAAAACAAGTGAACGAAGACCTCCCCCAGCTTGCCTTCCTCTGGTGCTTGCTCACACGTCTCAGTGTGAAGCCCCATGAAAGGCAGGAGCAGCTGACCAGGATGCCTGCCTAGCGAGCACTTTGCTTGCTTCAGGCAGCTGCATGCTATGAGGCTGTGGAGTACGCTGGCCAATCCAGGCTGGCAGAGCATCTTGAGTACTTCAGACTAAAGCACAGCATAAGAGATGCATGTCTTTCTTTACAGGCTGTTAGTCTGTATTATTCTGCTGCACTAAGCAAGAATAATTTTGGCAGCAGTAAAATTGATGTATATTATTTAATCAGAATTTACAGAATAAGTATGTTAATACTTTCTCAACTGCTTTGTCATAGAAAACAGAAATTGCTCAGTAATGTAAAAATGTCAGTACTCAGGCAAAGCTAGGCCTCATTATAGCATTAAAGACCCCTCTTTCTAATTGCAGTAGACAGTACTCTTCCAAAAACATACCATACATTGCAACACCACCACTGCCTGCTGCTGCAGTCTAATCCCATGTGGAATTAACTGCAGACAAGAAATACAGGTAGCATTCCCCTTTGTATAGCTACATTTTTAGTGCTGAAAAACAGTAACAGAATAAACAAAATACAAAGTCAACCCCAACAGCTAGGGTGCTTGAAGACTTTCACAAAGTCACTGGAATAATGCCAATGTTTGGCTCACCCTCGAAGAAAAGCATAAGCCAGGAAATAGTATTAAGGCCTTTTGATGCTCCAGAGATCAATTATTCAGCTATGACAAACAGAATTCGGGAGGGTGCTGCTCAAGTCTTACTCCAACTTGTTATTCTTGTTTTATGACTGCATCTTCAGTGTGAAGGTTTTCTGTTGCTCCCAACTCACCCAATCTAACTATGCCACTATTGATGTCTAATTTAAAAAACAAATATCAAGGACAATCGAATTCCTATTCTGGGTCAACACCATGCCGACACAAAGCCAGGAATACACAGTAGCACTGTGCTCTACTACTTATTTGCAGTCAGGAGGGTTCTATCAGCCATGAGCTTGACTGACCTGAATAATGAAAGCTTCCAACATATGCGTAGCCTTTGCCGGTCTGCAGTCACTAGCACTATTATACCCTTCAATTGGGATGCCCGATTCATGGAAGACACATGGATGCTTTCTCCCTCCTCAGCCGGCCAGTGTGCGTAAGCTGATGAAAAGCTATAAGGAGGATTTGTCTCATACTGCACCACCCTGTTAGAAAGCAACGTGATGATTTCAAACGAAAAAGAAAATATAAAAAAAAAAAAAATAGTCTGGTGGATATACATAAATATTTATTTACCAGTTTTAACTTCATTTTACTAGAAATCTTTTAACAGTTTCTCTTTCGTGCCAAAATGCTGCATCTCTGACACAGTTGCTACTGTCATAGCTTTCCTGCACTAGGAATGCACAGCTTACACTTAGATTCCAAAACAATCCCTTCAAAGTAAAGAGCCTTCAACTTTAGTGCATACAGAGCTATTTAAAGATTGGTAAAAAGACCCCTTCCCACTTCCCCCTCCCAAATCAAGAGACTGTTACAAAGAGATTTCATTACCAAAAAGTGAATATACAAATGCTAAAAAAATGCTGGCTTGAAAAGGTGATTTCAGAATTTACTGTACATATTGTAACAATTTATTATAGAAGCTGCTTCTACATGCAAGCAGATCTTACATTTGGTGTAAAACATTTATACACATTCTTTACAATTTGTACATATTTAAATGGCTGTATCAAACAACACTAAAGCTATGGAATTTTGGAAGCAAACAGCTAAAACTGGGAGGAGAAAAAGACAAGGTTTATAAAATGTGAACAAAACCCGAGACACTGAAAAGCATCTAGACTTAGGCTTAGTCTGGTTTGGTTTGGTTTCAGGTTATTCAGGCAGGCCCCGATTTTCCTTCTGGCACACAAAAATAACACCACTGTATAACAGAATAAGGCAGCTTATCCAACCAGCAGACTGCACCCATCCCTTAGAATGGCTTATTGGTAAAATGCCTTGGTTGTTTTTTTTTTTTCTATTGCTGAAATGTTCATTTCTAGGCACATTTTAGCAAAACCTGCATGTTGGCTTTTGTGGTTGCTTATGGCATGAAATGAATTACTGCAGTTGGTGCCCACTGTGAACAGGGTAGGTTGTGGCTTTTTGCTTTGAAAAGCCTAGGCCTCAAATGGTGTTTCAGTCATATGAAAGAGGTCACTGGCCCACTTAATAAGAGATGATGATCAATGCACAGAGTTTGTGTGATAACTAATGATGTTATTTGGTACTTTTGCCACCTTTTAGTTTGCATTAGAAGGTAACAAAAAGTTAACCCAAGCCAACAGCATACAATACTATTACATGAAGACCTGAGCTTAGTTGGAATTTGGGGACATCTACTAGTTTGGGTTAGATGTGGCAGTGTCCTCTCTAACAAAGGGCTTTGAACTCTGAGGGGTAAAAGGGAAGCTGTCCCTGTACAGCACTGAGGAACACCAGTGCCTTATGGCACAACACTGGGGAGTGTCAAAGTGCTGGTATGGAAAACTGTTTTCACACCTTCCTGAATGGCTCATTCCCTGTTTGTACTTTGTCTTCTTACACAGTGCATAGCAAGAAAGAACGAGCCTGACATAAGCTCTGAGGTGTTGTGCCACAAGTATAAGATCTGGTTAGAAGGAAAAAAGAGAAAAGGAAGAATGAGTGATATTTACCAGAAGTCATAATGGTAGCAGTATGCCATGGCTGCATATGGGAAGCAAAACCTAGAACAAAGTGTTCATTCAGGAGATTATCATGAACAGGTACCAGAAACATACACAAATATAATTCCTCCTGGCTATTGAATCACTAGAGAGCTGGATTGCATATAACGAGTATTAATTCTCTCAAGCTTGTCTGCTTTCCCACTTAAAAGATACAAATATGTAAATCTGATGTTGATTAAGAGTTTTTGGAAGAACATCTGATAGATGCAAGTCTGCATGAAGTCCATGGCAACATACCAGTTCAATAATTTAGAGCCCCATAACTGACAGCATTATCTGGCTGTTTTTATTTAAATAATGATACAAATGGGAGACTATTCAAGATAAGAGAACCTTATCTTATGATTTCAGCTGATAAAGTAAAATTTTAAAGAATTCTTTTTTTTCTACAACTGATTGTTGTTGTTGGGGATTTTTGGTGGGTTTTGGCTGGCAAAAGCTAATAAGTTTTTATTAGCGTTGCCGCAGCATCAGAAAAGCACTTCGGAGTTGTTCTTTATTGTTGACTATTCCTTATTCTCTACATCATAGGAAAGCGGCTGAGTGCCTGCCTCAGCTTCTGTGCAATCTGAAACAAAGAAACAGAACATATTTAATATGTAGTCACTTTAAACTGTGCACAAATACAATTACAGATTAAGAAATTAATTTTCCCTCATTTTCTTTAAAATTGCAGTTTTTACTGCAGATTTTGTATATTATATAAAGCATTCCATTATAAAGACTTTTCTTCTCATGTATACACTTTCTGCCTTGTTCATTTTGTACTCTCACCACTCAAGTTGTGTTGGAGAAGGTATTGTAGGCTGGGCTGTCCTCTTGCCTATCAGGTTATCTATCACTGCACTATGTAGGAAGACTACAGGCACAAAGACGTATTTTTCATGAAATCAATTTCCCTACTGAAACAAGGCTACACATCAGAACAGAGTTCCTGTGTTCTTATGGTAGCCAGCAGCATCGCACATGTGAACATGGATTTTATCCCTGTACTGGGGGAGCGAGGATTGGTACAAGGAGACGGGTGAGGCTGCAACCAGAAGAATTGGGATGGATTTGACAAGAGACTGAAAGAAGGTAAGGGGAAACACATGCCTAAAGCCCATCAGATGTGTCAGAGAAACTTAGCAAGGTGACACAATGGGGGACCTGAACTTCTCATCCACTAAAGATACCTCTGAAGCCCCACTGGCATCTGTTACTGCTGTGAGGGGCAACCAGTTGCTTATATGACTCCTTTAAGTGATGGAAGCCAGGCTGCAGCACACTCAAACTCACATGTTTTACCAGCATATCACATTAGAAAATCTGTTCTTGTTTTTCTTTTAAAAAAAGGAACACATGCATAAGAACAAATTTAAATGAGAACCGAGGTTGTAGGTTAAGTGATCAGTGTTAACATAGTTAGTAAGTCGCTTAAAGCACTCCAGTTCTGTCTCCCCCAACCTGTATACATCAGGCTTTAACTTGCATAAGCTTCCCTTCATCCCCCATTCCTATGGGAGGGAAGTTTCATTCAAATAGTTTCTTGATGTATTCAGTGCAGCAGGTCTTACTGCATATCTAGTTATAGCATTGGAAAAAAAAAAAAAAGTAAAAATCAAGCTGTCAACAATAATGTTTCTCTACACTGCTTTTTCAGTCTAGTATGACAATTATGTACATAGGATACTATCTACAGGAAAATACTATTTCAACTCATTTTTTGTTTTTATTTTTTTTACATGTACAATTCTTGAAATATCTGCTCTGATAGAGGCTCATATAAAAAGATGCTGAAGTACTGTATTTCTTACAAAAGTGGCAGCATGGTACATGCCAAGAAAATGGCACTGAAATACTACCCCTTACCGTTTCATAGAACTGTGCCTGCTGCTCCAGATACAGACGAATGACACTGTTGTAGTCATAAATCCGGTTACTGTGGAAGTGATTCATCTCAGCTGCAAATAGACCCAGAAGTGAAATTATTTAAGAGAAGCATTTGTAATTAGGAACAGTTTCACTTAGTTCAGGTTAGTTACTGTGCACCAAGCTCAATGTCCAGCCCTGTCACCATAGTTACTGTTCTAATGCTTCCAACAACCTGCTTTGCCTGCAGCACTCAGGTTACGATGGAACTGCTTGTAAAACTGGTAGGGTGTCTATTACTCACTGATAAAATATGGATGTTTCCTGGATAAAGCCAGGTTCTTGTTACAATACTCAGGTATATAAAAATTTGATGAAAAATACAAGGAGGACTTTATCCTACTGAGGTAACGGCTCTTTCCTGAAGTGTTACCAACAGATTTTGGCTGGACATTCAGATTTCCAAGGGTAGAGATGTCAAGCTGTAAGCCACATTTGTAAGTATTTAGCTCAAAAAAAAAAAAAAAAAAAAAAAAGATACAGCCAGTAGCGTTTGACCCATTCTTGACTGAGGCTCTTTCAGTAGAAAACTGAGAAACAGTGTTACTGAATCTGTCACACCTTTCACCACTTCCTGCATCTCTTGTCAGACTGCAGTTATGGCTGGAATAAAAAATTTAATATATTTTGAGATACCAACAGGGGGAGAAGAAACATTCTAGATAAGAGTTATCCTAGAGGTCTCTTCCGTGATTACCAGTTACACAGCACAGTCCTCTTGCACCATTGTGACCAAAAAGAAAGGGCTGGGGAGTTTTCTTGTTTGTTTCTAAAACCATTTTTATGTGCTGCTCTGACTTTGTCCTGTAAAACACTGAGTACTCTTGCCTTTAAGTCAGCTAAAAAAGATGCAACTCCCTCAAGCAATGAGTAGACCCACTGAAGTCAGTAACAGGATGCACCTGAGGACTTGATATCCTGCAGGACTGAGCCCTGACTCCTCACTTCCCCAGTTTTTCAAGTGCAGTGTGCGAGATCTCGTATTTACATCATCTCTAACCTAAAGAGGAAAAACTTCATTCAAAGAACATGCAGGAAATAAAATCTTATGTGCAGCATGAATCTCAATTGGATCATGTCTGACTAAACCATGAGTCAAAAACACACTTCTGCACATGATGAACTGCTTCCTGCATCAGGGCCCATGCTTTATCTTTGACACATTATCACTTCAAGAATGAAAGAATCAGTCTGGGGTGATTGTTGCATTGTGGGCTTGTTTTGGGGTGGGATTTTTGTGTGTGTTTGCTTTGGTTGGGGTTTTTTTAAATTGCATTTCCAACACACGTATCTTCTGCAATATCAATATTATGAGATTTGTAAGAAAACAATACACAAAATAAATGCAGTTTTAGGAAGATCTAAGCAGATCACACACAAAAAAAAAAATTAAAAAAACTAAACCAAACCACCACACCCTCCCCCCGCAAAAAACCCAAAACAAGCTAAGCCTAGCTCTTATCATTCCTGGCAGCATAAAGATTCTCTTTCGAAGTTTGTTACTTATTTCAGAGGTCTACAACATTACTGTTTAGTCCAAAATTTGGTTTACCTTGTAGTGCATAAGCCATGGTGCTCACACGTTTCACCATGTTCTGTTTGTCTTGTGGTGTTATTTTACTAGTTGCAACTAATTTATCACATTCTTTCACTCTTTCTATTGCTCCCTGTAAAAAACAAATGCAGAAAGATTAAAAGAGTAGTCAGCTTAAAGGTCTTTACAGTCATCCAAAATGCCTCTGGCCACATTTTGAGCTTGTATGCTATACACATACAATGACGGTTTCTGCCTTCTCATGTTTTCACCTGAAATTTGTTATTTCACTCTACTGATTTCAAGAGTCCCAAGAGCTTGCAAAAAGTCACTTCAAACACAGGCAGGAACACAGTCACTAGGAAATTGAGCTTGGAAAACTACATGGATATTCACAGAGAGGACAAAAGGACTAAGTTTCAAAATACAGCTAACCAGCACGACAGACATCCAAAAGCCTCAAATGCCTGTAGAACCTTATTTGCACATTATACAAGATGTGACAACAAACTATATTCCAAGGGACAACTCACTGCAATGTTTAACTTGATTCAGGAAAATCCTTGTGTCACAAGCATAAAAACAACAAGCATAAAAAGAAATGCCTCTCCCTTCACAGTGTGTTTGTGCCAAACATTCAAGACAATTGATTTACGCATCTCTTAGTAGTAGGCTTATGTTTCAAGTTTTAAAAACATTTCTTCTCCTTTTAAGGTATTTATCCCCAAGGACATCATAAGTGCCCTAAGAAAGACTACACAAAACTTATATGCTTTCATCTTTGTTGCTCTAATAAATATGGCCTTGCTTTATATATTTAGCACTTCAATAAATACTTGTGTACTTGTTTAACAGTTCAAAATTTTTAGTTTCCTGAAATACGTTACAGTAGGCACACAAACAGATGGAAACCTCTAGGAACAAAAAAAGGGCACACTATCCCAAACTAGACACAGTGGCTAAGTTTACTGGCTTATTATCTGATGACTTTCCTGTTACAGAGAATAAAGGGATTAGGTTTTGTTGCTGGTGGTTTTTTGTTTTGGGGTTGATTTTGGGTTTTCTTGGTGTGTATTTTTTGTCCCTCCCCCCTCA
Source organism: Nestor notabilis (assembly GCF_000696875.1). Taxonomy (NCBI): domain Eukaryota; kingdom Metazoa; phylum Chordata; class Aves; order Psittaciformes; family Psittacidae; genus Nestor; species Nestor notabilis. The sequence goes on along the minus strand of NW_009930264.1, from coordinate 5,587 downwards.
GAGGAGTTAGCTCTATTCTGTTTTTTAATATTAAAAAGAAACTTCTAGCCAGTGCATGATTATTTATCATGAATCAGTAAGCTAGCCACGTAAGCGTACACAAGTTTTGCCTACAATACTGGGATGGCTGAGTATCAGCTACTATGGAAGACTCAAATACACTACAAATTTAAACTACCGGTATTCATTACACTGGAACATGGTGTTAACCTGAAGAAAATAATGAAGTTTCTAGTGCTCTACTACAGCAGAAAGTATTGGTATTGTCAAATCTGAAGACAAGTTCTAGCTTCCCTTCCCTCTAAGTACTTTTTTGTTTTAAAAATCAACACACCGGTTTCACAGAAGCTTTTAGAGTTTCTGGAAGCAGGGCCAGGCTGCTGCATAAATGCAGTGTACCATACCACTGCTTTTGTTGCTGTAGATCCTTCTACCACCCAACCCTTAAAAGGAAAGTCTGCTCACATACCTTATGAGCTCCTATGATGTCAGGAAAGCAACCAAGAAATCCTTTATATTCATGATTTGTTTCCATCAAAAAATGAAGATCTTTCTTCGGCTAATAAATAAAGCATAAGCATTAGTAACATCAGAGAAAAGAAACTATGATGCCAAGAGAGGGTGAGGGGAAAAAAAAAAAAGGAAGAACAGAACAGAAAAGAAACATCCAATACTAAGATTACTTAATTAATACTTATTGTATGTTGTTTCACATTTAAAGGAGTCCTTCTGAAAGGACTCTTTGGAGTAAAACACCAAGCACCAGTTAGCAGATGCCTCTGTTCTTTGTTTTACTCAACACTAGCTTATGATATGAAGGGTTTTGCCTTGAATTTTCACTGAAGAGGAGTTACCAGTACAATCTTATTACATGTACATATATGCACATGGGACAGGTGCATGTCCTCAGTTGCTGACTTGGAAAACTGTTTTAAGAAGATCTGCATTTTGGAGACTAAGTTTAATATGCAAAACATCAATTTATGACTTGAATACTGACACCAAGAAATACCCTCCCACCACATCCATCTTAAGTTGAAACACAGTAGAGAAGATGAAAGCGCATTTAGAAGTACTAATAGTAATCTCATTTAAGTGGTATGCAACACTAGCAGTTATGTTTTAACAGGAAGAGGAAAAAAAAAAAAAAAAAAAAAAAAAAAAAAAAAAAAAAAAAAGAGAGTCAGAAGTGACCCAGATAGGTCATATATTTGTACATGCTACACCACTGCATTCATAATACTCCCACCTGATCTGCCACAAGACTGGCGATTTCCTCATAGGTTTTCCCTGCTTCTGTTATTGCTCCATTGAGATCAGATTCTCCTAAAAGTGAACATCAGTGTTCAAATTACAGCAAGTGAATTGCAGTAAGAAACTTGCCTTGATCCAAGGCAAATGTCTCAAATAGCTTAATTTACATGAATAAATGCCTAGTCAGCATTTTATAGCCAGCAATAAAGAAGAAGTTAGAAAAATATTAAAGGAAAACTCTGAAGATCTCATAGAAAACGAATACTAAAGGGAATACATAAACACTGTTCCACCACAGTACTATCACTATTCACTTCCACATTTCATAATTACATGTAGCTTAAATACACAGGTATTCCTCCACACAGGACAACAGGAAGCCTACGAGAATGGGAGAGAAAGGAGAACGAGGAGGATCACACCAGAAGATAGACTAACAAAGCTGAAGAGACAGCTGCTATTTTGATTTTTTAATAAATTATTTTCATACCTGATAAGCATAAATTCTCTATGATGCCCTATGGAGCACTGATGCTAGCCTGAAGCTCACCAATTGTCCTAGACTGCGATTGTTATGAGGTCAGAAAAGCAGAAGACCCAACTAACTTTCTTCCTTGCCAACAAGATTTCTGACCCTTTAGCGAATTCTTGGATAACATTTCCAAGCTCTGTAAGAATTGCTGGTTTTGAGAGTGAGTTTCTAACTTTGATCCTTGTATGAAATAGATCAAAAGGCCCCACAAACTACACTTGAAAATACAGACATCACCACAAAGCCTAAGCTAGACACCACCACAAGTGCTCTGTATTACTAGCAGGACATGGCTATGTGGGACAAAGATGGTAACAAGCCTTACATCCTTGCTTTTTTTTCATGCCACTTCACCTTCCCAAAACACCACAGGTTTTTTCCATCCTTGTTAGCTTGTCCAAGGCAGGTAGACAACAGTATGGAAAGCAAATTCAGGTAGAGAAAGGGGAAAGTATAATTTGCAGATGCCGAATTTCAGTTTAAGACAAAAGAAAAAAAAAAAAAAAAAAATAAATTTTTCTCATCCTTTCAGACACATCTCAAGATTAGGCCACAGTTAGTCTCTTATGAACACCTTCTATTCTATAGACATTGATCAGTGTCCTAATTCAAAATCAACCAACATTGATTTCATTAATAATTAAGTTGAACATTAAAGTATCTTCTTCTACTACAACACACAAATATATGTTAGAGATTTATTAGGCAGATTTCCTTCATTTTAGAATGTCCTAAAGGAAAAAAAAAAAAAAAAAGGTAATGACTGAATGTTGCTTCAGTTCTATTACTCAAATCTTACTTTCCATTAGACTTGTTTCATAAAAGACAAAAGCTTTGAGGGAAAGCTACTGATCCCAAGAACTAGTAAGTCCAGCAACACATACACTACTAAAAAATAGGTATTTTTCTTCTATTTGAGCCTGTGTGGATAAAATAAAAACAACATGAAATCCCATTGTGAGATATTGTGAGATCCAAAAGGTATGTTAACTCAGAAGGTATCCTCACACTGTTGTAAAGCAATAAAAAAATTTAATGGAGATCAATTTCATTATTTCAGAATTCCTCAGGTCTGCTCAGAAGTAACCTTGAGTAACCTTGAAGTAACTGCTGCTTAGATAATTAACTCCTGTATCTTGGAACAAAACATGGTGTGGCTTTAATTAAGAGTCAGAAGCCAGGTTGGTCTAGATGCTGCTGTTCATTTCATAATGTTATAAAAGATTATGACTTTTCCTATCTGAGCAGAAAGAAGAAGGAAGAATATTATATTAGAGCAGAAAGAGAATCCTCCTGTTCTATGCAAAGCTCACTCAAGGGATCTTCACAGATCAGAGCTTCAAAGAATATGGACAAACCCTCCCAGCACTGATTCTCTTTCTGCGGGAGCAGCAGGGAACAATTCCAGCTTGCAGAAGACACAGGGTGCATTAAGAGTTTCTACTACTAGCAGATGCATTCACACTCCTCCAAAAACGGAGCTAAGAGATTGCATATTTAAAAGTAGTTCCAAGGCAGTAGATCCCAGCAATAGACAGGCACACAAGTGGCAAAGTGGTAAAAAGAGTTTCAGCATCTCCTCATTCTGAATCCTTCTGTTCTACAACCTCTTTTCCAGGTAGTGCCAGGGCAGTCTTAAAGAGTCAGATTTCATATCTCACCTGCTGCACCCTCCAAGTTCTAATACATGTTATCAGCAGTGTCATGCCATGCTCAGTCACTCCCTACAGCAGGCCACCTTGCCAGAGAATTCCAGCAGCAGATTGCTCCCAATCACTGTTGTCAGCACAGGTTTTGGTCAGAGTTTTGTTACTTGGACCCAGCTGAGTTTCTAGCATTCTCAGCTTCTGAACCAATGTGAAGCTGCAAATGGGCTTCTTAACTCAAGCCATGAAAAGCTGAGCTGGGTCCCAGTACAAGGATATACCAGGATGTCAGGGGTTCTTTAATCAATTGAAAAGCAGAAAGCCCCATGTGCTGGTGACATTTATAACAAATTTAGGGCAATGTGCATTATGTATAAGATGTAAAACTATGAGGAGTCTTCCGGAGATGCAGAGCATCTCTTGGCTGTTCAACTGCTTAGTAAATGCCAGCTATTATTGCCTCTGAGGGAATACACCAGGCATATTGAGGCAACTAATAGTCTGTAAAGCTTGACCGGGAAAGCAGATTTATTTTTTTTGTCAAGAAGTGCTTTGGATTTGTTTTCTTTTCTTTCAGAGCGTGTTTTAACAGAATCCAGGAGTAGGAAAAAGATTTGATGTACTAGGAAACTATTTAACAAGTACACCTCAGACTGATAATGTTCAGCACACAAGCAGCTTGACAGGCAAGACATGGTTGTTGCTAGCTGGCAGAATAGTGAAACTTGCCATGTAACTGCCTAACAAGATTCCTGAGGGGTGATGTAGGATTAGGAGATCTTACTATGGTTGAATGGCATACCACAGACTATTCATGTTTTCTTAATATAGGAACAAGTCTTGCCCAGATTTGGCGCCGCAAAAGAGAAGCCATGCTATTTAAGGTTGTGTACCCAAGAGCATCGTATGATGCAATAAGACTGGTAACATAGTGCCAGGCTGCAAGACACTTCCAGGCATATTCTGGAACTGCCCAATATGCATTTTTGGACCAGGATCATACTTCCAAACTACATGTTCTTCAAAACTGATTTGACAGTACATAGGCCCATGGCCAAGTTAAATGAGAATCTCTCAGTGTGTCCTTAATAGTTTTAAAGACACCCTTGCCTCTGCAAATATTGGAGACAGACTCCTAGCATGCACTGTGTCTGGAAACTAATTGATAAAGCTCACTCTGCAGCATAAGAAAAAGAGATGGAGTGAAATTAACAAGTGCATCAGAAGAGAAGGCAGTAGTCATTCACCACACAATAAGGCTTTGCAGAGGAAGCAGGCAGCACTTGAAAGAGGTAAAGACAGTAGATACATCCCATCCAAACTGTTCAAATGAACCATCTAACAATGTATTCAGTATGTCAGAAATCAGCTACCAGAAGCTGCAAATATTCATGTCATCAAATCAATTGTTGCACTATTCAGTGACCTATATGCTTAAACTTCCAGAACTCATTAAAAAAGGATGAAGAGATTCAGCTCCCAACACATCGAGTGCCTATAAGTATGGCTGAAGGTCCTGTTCCTGCTCACTCATAGTCTAGAAAAATCATAACCCACACTCAGCCTAGCTAATACTACTTCATACTTCTTTTAAATATTAAGATCAGGAAAGCTGCACCCTATCAGTTTAATTCCAGGTGCTTACATCTGTTGCATAGAGTCTGTTTAATTCACAGATCTGTACTTGAGGCAGCCAGCAAATTAAACTGTACATGAACAGCAGGCAGGACAGACTGAGGGGCAGCAGTGATCAAGTAATTTAAAGTAACACATGCACTGCACTTATTCTCTTTTCCTGGGAACTCAAATTAAAAAGCAAATAATCCCATGTATTATTAATTATGGAAAAAAAAAACCAAAACCACTGGTATACCAGTTGTTAAAACAAGCAAAACATGGAATCAGGACAAAGGCATCAGAGTATTTTCCTCAGCAAGATACTAGGGTACAACCAGGTACATCTGGGCCAACAACAAAAGAGAAATATCCTTGACTAGTTCCCAAATACCACAGGATCTATTTTTTCATACCATTTGAAGATGCTGGAAATCAAATTGAAGCTTTCATTTGTAAGGTTGATCTGCAATTTTGCATCCTAGCTTTAAGCCATACTGTTTCCCTTTACCCTGGTGTCGTGGTTCAAGCCCAGCCGGCA
>NW_009930263.1:0-5961 GCF_000696875.1 Nestor notabilis | reverse complement strand
GGTGGCCACAGAAGCCTCCAAGACCCACTGGTGAGGAAACATGACCGCAAGCATGTGGTGCACATCAGGGTCCACTGGTCCCCATCGCTAGTGTTAGCCAGGGCATGTGCTACCACAACACTTGTCCACCCCGGTCCTCCTTCATCACCTGCATCAAGCCGACCCAGCCAGATGATGGAGGTGGGGTCCCTGTTCATGCCCCACTTGTGCCGGGTGACAGCACCTATCGGAGGGGTTTACATGCTCAGCGTGGCAGGAATAAATAACTCTTAGGCTAATGCTCTTCCCTGAACTTGGTGTTTCAGAAAGGGGGCCTAAAAATAAAGATACTGATATAAACACAACTGACATTAAGGAGGATGTTCTGGGGGCTTTCCAAGCTGGTTGGCAGCAGTGTTCTCGTGCAGATCAGATACAGTTGACAGGCCTCTTAATCTGGCCATGGGAGTCCAGCTGTCAGAACACACCATCTGTGCCATCCAAGGGTAATTAAATAAAGATGGATCGATGATTATTAGGTGCCTCATTGGCATTAATTCTCTCTCACCCAAGGGCCTGAGCACTCTGACTATTAGTGACGTATTTCTTGGTTTAAGATAATAAAAACTCAGGAGAAACTGTCATGATTTACCGTCTCCTGCAGTTAAGAGAAGGATTAAGTTTTAATTGCCACAATGGGAAGGTAGTTTGTTTCTTGACCTGAAGCATGTATGTTAAAACACTTGGCCTTCCATACAGCTACATTTTTGGCATGTGTGTAGCAATTTTGACATTGCATCACTTCTCTGGAAAACACAATTTACCATGAAAGGGTTGCCCTTTTTAACTTACAGCTTTTTCTAGTATCTTCTAGGAATTACAATTTCCAGGTATGACATGGCAATATTCTACTGTGAAGCCATGAGTTAAACATAAACAGATTCAGATTTAAGCACGGTGGTGCGGCACAGGGAATGATTCACCAGCTTTTACAGCACAAGATACTGAAAGGTTTGGGTATGTGTATCGCACTCACCTTCCCTTCTGCCTCTTTGCTGTGTTTATTCTTATGTCTGAAAGTGTTGGTGAAAGTTACTGACTTGGCATCATTGGATTACTGTTTTTCTCTATAAAATGAGAATAAGGGCCAGTGGTAGCAGGACATGCAGCGCAGGACCCCGCCAGTGCTGACTCTGCCTTGCCAAGCAGCACCTCCAGCGCATCCATCTCATGTCCTGTTTCTGAGGACCCTGTCGGCCGCTTTTGGTCTCATTTATAGAGTCAGAGACTTGCATTTTGGGACCCAGCCCCAGTACATTCTTTCCTTAGGAAGGGTTGCTGCCATCCTAGACAGGACTGATTGCTTATTCCTCTCTCCATCATGCCTGGGTGTTTGAGGCACAGTGGGTTGTCCTCAAGTTGCTGGGTCTTTTCAAGCCAGTTGTGTCTCCAGATTAATTTAGAATTTACAATTTATAATTTATAATTGCATTTATAATTATCAGGCGATGCACCAAATCAAAATCAGAAATCTCAGTTTTCCTCCATGTGAACTTTAATTCAGTTGGCAAACATGGAAGCAGCCAAAAGCCAGAGGGAATTTCCCTCCTCCTGGTGAGAATGCTGAGTCACGCTCAGCTTTCTGGTGGTGACACCATGCACTTTTACAAAACATAAGGAAAACAAGGCTTTCACCAGGCTCCTGTGAACTTACCTCACCGGTCACGGGACAAGGCTGACTCAGTGAGTCATCTCCTTCTCTTCCTCCTCGAGGTCGGGGGTTTCCTCCCAGCAAGCTCTTCTCTGGTGCAGACCTCAGACCTCCCTCTCTCTGCATTTCCTATTGCCCCCAGCCCTGAGATGTGCCTCTGGGCAGTTTCTCAGCCCCCCGTCGAGGCCATGCGAGCAGCTGGGCTGCATTCCCACAGATGTTGAGATGTTTTTCCCTCTGTTTGCTGCAGGATCCGGGGTTTGGCATTCTCAGTGTGAAGCACTGGCTGTGTGGATGTTTTCTCATGGTTCTTTAGGAATCCCATAGCATCGCAGCAACCCCTGCTCAGAAAGTGGTTTGTCAGCCCTCGCTGCTGAGCAGCCAGCTTCGCAGATGGATGTGGCAAAGGAACAGCAAAAGGGGCTGGGGAAAAAAAGCTGTTTGAGTTTAAAATTTCAAACGTAGAGAGGAAAGGCTAAAAAAAGGAGCAATGAGCACCCCTGCAATGCTCTGCTTTCTCTCTACACCCACTTTCTGCTGGGAAGTGTTTAAAAATATTTGGTGAGTTTCTTGCTCTGAGGGCGCGATCACCAGAAATACTCCTTATGTCCAAACTCCTCATGTTCACAGCAAAGCCCTGGCAGGATGAAAGCTGGGGGGTCTTTTCCTTGCTTGCAAACCACCACAGAGGCTGATGATGATTTTCCAGAGGGAATTCTTCCCCACATCATTGCTCCAGCCCGGGGCCCAAATCACTGCCCCAGCACTCCCGGTGAGGAGGGGAAGCTTTGTCCTGTGTGTACCCCTGGCTCTGGCAGTGATGTGTGGAGATGGAGGGACAGTGCAGAGCCGCAGCGAATGGGTGCTCGCCGGGCTGGACTGGGTGCTGCAGACCACACGCTCCTTCCAGATGCTTCTGGAGAGGTGCAGGATGCTCCGGACACATCGCATCAGACACTGGTGACTCAGCTTGGTCCCATGATGGTTTCCCTCCTCCATCAGCCCAGTGAAAACACTGTTCGGTGCCTCTGAAGCAGAAACTGTCCTTCCTCAACCACACAGGAAGAAGGGAAGGCTGGGAGGGTTTATTTTTGCTGTGTCATTTTTGAGGTCGAGTCTTCCTGAAGGTTAGTTCTGCCACGTCAGGGGTTTACACAAGCTCAGCACCCCTTCTCACTGGTGTGACATGTAACTTTAGAGGCAGGAAACTCCAGGATGGTATTTTCACTGAGACAGAGGAGCAGATAGGGAAAACAGGTAGAGAGCAGGCACAAAGTACAAGCACACTATGGGTGTCGTGCAAATACTTAAGGATTTCATGTTCCCAAAAGTGAACAGGACTGCTTTGCAGCCTACACAAATTGCTTGGGGTGAATGTTGCACTGGGAACCTGACATGTAGCTTTTGCCCTGAATTAAAGCATCAGCACATCAGCACGTCCAAGGTAAACATGCTGTTGTGATCTTCATCTCTGGTGGCTAAGGAGAATTTGGAAACCTTTGTGCTGCAGTGACACAAGCCCTGGTGATGCATGATGGCAGCCTATAAAAGATCCAGAAAATGAAGTTACTTTGGTTTATGAGACAAACAGAGAGTACTCTTTGCTTGGGGAGGACTGAGCCCAACCTGCTCAAACTCCAGAGCCAAGCTCTTTAGCGAGCTAGATAAAATCAGCGATAAACCTGGATTACATTTCCTATCTAGGCCTAACAAATGTTTTCTCTTTCTAATTTTTGTAATGGCCTCAGGACCTGTGGATTGCTATTGGAGTGCTCTCCATGGAAGGCCCCTCATTTCTGCAGTGTGCTCAGTATTGCCAACATCAACTGTTCAAAGATCATGAGATCTGCTTAAAACAACCATCTTCTCTCTGTTTATTTGCTGCTGGGGTTTTGAGTCTCTGCAGTTCATATTTTAGACTTTGACCGAGGCTCAAAGTTTGCTTGTTAAAAACATAGTAAAAGCCAAAACTGGGATAAAGGGAGGGATTTCAAGAATAAAAGGGAACTTTGCAGGTCTAATAGAAAGATCACAAGTGCTGACAGTTTTGCTTAGTCCCTCATTTTTCACAAGAGAGCCCAAGGTTTTTGTCATGTGAGGGTGCTATGAAGCTCATTCATTTCTTCAGACTTTTATGAAGACAAAGTATAACAGCAGAAATTAGATTAAGCTTTATCCTTGGGAAAAAGCCTAATTAATTGTCTTGGAGAAATTATTAATGTTATTCTGTTCTCTTCCACTGCAGACACACCACATACCCCGAGTGGCAGGAGCATTTTGCACCTCTGAAAATAAACCAGCCAACATCTAATGCACTAAAACGTGTCATGTTCTCTCCCTAAACTCTGTAACGGTGGTAGGATTTCACGCGCCTTTCCCACGAGTAGCTCTTACTTGTCTGCAAGTAACTCCTCTGGGGGGGGGTTGCCATTAATTCCTGTGAACCCTCCTGGGTTTAACGCATAGGTTTAAGGTGAGAAAGTAAGCGGGCTGGCTGGGGCAGAGCTTCTGGGGCTTGTTTTCTTTGCACTGCTGGTTAAAACGCTATTGCTGGTGTGGTTGGGATGTGCTGCTGGCTCATGTTCTGTGGGTGATGGTCACTTGGGCAATGCCTCACAAAATCCAGGGGAGGAAGCACAGATCCCTCATTCTTTTCAGTATTCCCAAGAGTGATGTTCAGTGAATTTCCCCACTCAGGGATGTGCCTGGTGTGAGCCCCACAACTCCTCACTGCCTTCTGGCAGTGCTGTCCAAAGGCTTGGGGCTATCCAAAGGGCTCCCTCTGCCGATTTCCTTCCTGGATTTTCTAATCACTGGGAGAGACCATTTCAACAGTTGAAAAATGTGTTTTATTTTATTTTATAAACTAGAGAAGAGTCCAAGGACACAGCAGACACAACCATCTCCTGCAGAAACGAGCGATCTGTGCTTATCCTCCTACATGCGTGTGGCTTTCAGCACCTTGAAGCAGCCTCTGGGTGCTGAGCTCCCTTCACCCTTCGCCTTTCCAGAAGGAAGTGAAGTAGCAGCCTGAGGACCTGGTTGATGGATTTCCCCATCTCAGAAGGATTCCCGTGTCAGCTGGAGTGCTGCCAGGAGGAGAGATGCCCATGGAGCATGGATGGCTCCCAGCACGTCCCTGCTGGCTACTTCAGCTCCAGGGCTGCAGCCCAGCATCTCTGAGTGCCTGGATCCCCATTCCCACCTCTGCTTCACTTTACATTACTCTCTAATTGATCCAAACATTTCAAACAACAGACTTGGCTCACTGGACGCCAAATATTTACACATCTGACAACTATTTACTCTCTAAAAGAGCTCCAGGGAATGGAAGATGACAACTTTTGCTGGAGGAATGATGTACCCACATACGGAGCACATGAGCTGCCACCTCCCATTTGACCTCATGGGCTACCACAGGAACAAGTTCAGGTGATAGAGGTGTGTAAACTCAGCAATCTGAACCCAGCCTCCCTGTACGGCTCCTCCTGCTCTGCAGTGAAATAAAGCCAGACCCATTAATAGATGAAAACAAGGGCAAAATAATATTTAAACCTGATTTCTTCTGTCCTTTACCCAAAAAGCAGCTTGAAGCCATAACCCTGAGTGCCAGGTCCTTTGGAAGAGCGATGGTGTCCTTCCAGGCAGCAGGTCCCATTTGCAGTATTCATCTGGAATCGATTTCCCCTCAGTAAACATTAAGTGCTGCTTCCTTGACCAAGATGAAACGCTCCTGCGGAAATGGCAGCGAATACGCACTTGCTGCACGGCCGCGGGGGCTGCTGCCCCCACCTCGCCCTGCACACCCCCCCGGCTCTGCGGGGGTCCCTGTGCACACCCCCATGCACAGAGATGTGTGCGCCGCCGTGGGTACAGGTGCACGTGCACACACCCACATGGCCATATGGATGTATGGACGCAGGCATATGCACACAGACAGACATATGGACCCAGGCATGTGCATGCGCACACACACACACACACACGTGCACAGACCCATGCAGGCGTCCACAGGTGTCTGTGTACCTTTGTACTGACACAGGCGTGTCCACAAGTGTGTGTGCGCGCCAGTGAATGAACCAAGTGTATAGGAGTGTGTGCATACAGACACACGTACACACATATGTACGCACATATACACCCGTGTGTGCACACAGACGTACACAAATGTACACACATACGAGTGTACACACACACGTACACACGTGTACACACGTTTACACACACACGTATGTACACACACGTACACACACACGCACTCACTCACACTC
>NW_009930262.1:306-1126 GCF_000696875.1 Nestor notabilis | reverse complement strand
AAGCAACGTGGAAATAAAATCTCCCCCGGACACCTACCCTTCTGAAGTGCTGCTCCTCTCCCTTGTCACAGATCCACCTGGGAAAACCCGGCTAAAGTTAGTACTGGGATTTGCCCCGCTCCTAACTGGTTCGGGGCTAAAACCCTGAAGAGGTCCCAGCTAACTCAGGAGGGTGCGATAGCTTATTTTGTACTGCAAAGCTGCCGTGAGACTTTGCCCAAAGAATGTTGCGCGCTTTACTTTGACAATCCCAGCAGAAAAGGGAGAGGGAGAGAGAGGAAACAAAGACTTATGACCACCATTAGTAATTTAATCCTAAATTCGTGGGCCATTCCCATCAGCCCGAACAAGCAAACATCAACACTTTTCTTTCTCATGCACATCTATCTGCGATAGATGATTAACCAGGTCCCTCGCTGCTTACACAGGGAAAAAAATCCTGACGAGCAGCACGGTGTCTGCTTGCAGTTTGGGAAATTAAACATCAGCGGAGGGGGGGTAAGAATTAGGTAAGTGATAAAGAGTTGTCCTTCTCCTGCGGCAGTGCCGCTGCTGGACACGGGGGATTCGTTAACAAAGCCCCCATTTCAGCCACCGTACCCCACAAATGTGACGGGATGAAGAAGCTAATTCCAGGGGGGAAGTAGCAGTCATGCCAATCCCGAGAAGCACTTCCCGGAGAATGACTAGCGTGGAAAATACATATAGAACAGTCTTATTTTTTATGAGTTACCCAAATCTGCTGCTTCAAAGAATTGGGGATTGGGATGGGCATCGTAAATGTCTAAATATTACCCCCCGATTCAGGCAGACACACCCC
>NW_009930262.1:0-293 GCF_000696875.1 Nestor notabilis | reverse complement strand
ATATACGTACACTAGATATATATATATGTATATATAATACATATAAACTCCTCCAGTTTTGAAGGCGAACTTTCAAATTTCAGGGACAAGACATTGTGATGACATCCTCATTTTCTTTGAACTCTTCCAGATTTTGGCCGGGAGTTTGCGAAGGGGAAGGGGGGGACGAGGGAGCACGGTAAGAAGTTGTTCTATGCCCGGAACTACCCTTCAAAAACGGATTTAAAACGTAAAAAGCTAGAAAGGAAAAAAAAAAAAAAGCCACTGGGTTATCAGCTTTAGGGTGTTGAGAG
>NW_009930261.1:1668-1996 GCF_000696875.1 Nestor notabilis | reverse complement strand
ATATAAATATAAAATATAAAGAGAGAATTTATATTTCTCCTCTAGGCCTGTGTCTTGCACTGTTTTGGTTTTTTTCCTAGTCTTCACTTTCTCTTCTTGTCCTATATCCAGCTTTCCTCAACAACAGTCAGAGCCTACCTAAGCCTCTCCCCTTATGCTTTGTCTTTCCAGAAATTATTCAAACCCATGTAAACAGATGGTGGATTGTGTGTTTTCATGTGTTTTCCGTATATCCATAAATTGATTCAAAGAGACATTGCACACCCTTTGCTCTTCCCTCCTACCAGGGTAATGCAGGCTGAAAGCAGAGCTCCTGAGGAGCCCCTCT
>NW_009930261.1:683-1603 GCF_000696875.1 Nestor notabilis | reverse complement strand
CACATAGCAAACCCTTACACAATTTGCTGGATGAGGGCCATATGCCTGGTATTACAAAATGCATGGAGGAAACATGCACATCTCAGTAATGTGAAACAAAGCCACTCAGCAGTTCCCGTATAGTATATAGGTATTACTTTGAGCAATGTAGAAGCCTGTCTTTGTTTAGAGAAGTCATCCTCATTTCAGCCATCGCTGCCATGAGAGTACAGGACTGAGGAAGGGGTGCCCAAGGGGTGGAAAAAAAGTTCTAATTTGTGAGGTTGCTCTGGCACACAGGAATGGGGTATTGGTGTGTAAACTAGTGGTGGCATTGCTGTGGGGGTGAAAACACAAACAATGCAATTTGGGTTTGCTTTGTGCAATTTTTCAGCTAGAAAAAAGACTAAAATTCTCCCTCAATGAGATGTCAATACCACATATGTGGTAAGACCATTTATTTGTATGGTTTTGCTCTTACACAGCTCTTTTGTTCAGGAAAATCTAATGAAATTTGTGAATCTCTTTTTGTTGCTGTCAGGGACAAAATCTGTCTGAGTCAGCACAGGGGGTGTAGACCATTGTGGCTTTGCCTGAAAGACAATTCACATAGCGAGTGTTTTCGGGTTGGTTAAGCCCCAGGTCCAACATGCTCTCTGTGTGCAAAAAATAACACTTCAAGTGAGTGGAGTTCTAGAAAATGAAAGAACTAATTGCTGGGGTTAGAAGAATTCAGCCAGTCTCAAGCCATTAGGATCACAGCTGAGCGGGGAATGTCATGGAGCCAATTGGAGCAAAGCTGCCAGGGCTTTACCATGCTTAAGACCTAACCTTAGGTTGCTCTGCGATCACACGACCACAGCTCTAACAATCACAGGCAAATATTCCCTGGTGCCCCGGCAGTGCTTCCCTCCGCAGATGCAGGGATAAATGCAAGGAAT
>NW_009930261.1:0-652 GCF_000696875.1 Nestor notabilis | reverse complement strand
ACAATACTCTTCATCACCAGCAGGATGGGGACAGACAGGCCTGGCTGTTTAATTCGCCTTTTTTTTTCTTTCCTAGAGAAATAAAAACAACAAAAAGACAACCTAGTCTGTCGTGAGATTTCTGACTGATTGTGGAGTAATTTGGGCAGAACGGAATAGAGCCTGCTCAGTGGTTCATGAACAGCACTTATCCGTACTCCATTATTTTCCTTTTAGTTTGCTTTACAAATTAGAAAAGGGCACCAGTGTCAAATTCTTGATGCAAGCCTCTGTGTGAAATGATAAGCTAAATCCTAAATTGAGGTCAAAGCTGTTCATGTGGTTCCTGCTGCTAATAAAAACGCTTTTCTTTGTTCCTGACTGCTAAGAATGCCCGCCCCGTTTATAAACAAGATCTTATCCCAAAAGGGACACCTCTATGCAGATGTTAGGGAAAAGTACCCAGCTTAAGCTATAATCTCTTTTTTTAAAATTTATTATGTTTTGTAAAGGGAAAAAAGTAACATAATTGCATTGGGAGTAATGCATTTATACTAGCTAAAATTCTGGGGGTTTCTGTATGTATCATTTCAGGGTGTTTTTCTGAGTGGTTCACAGTGTGAAAAAATAATTGGCAACATCATAGAATTATATATATTATTACTGTCATATG
>NW_009930260.1:499-756 GCF_000696875.1 Nestor notabilis | reverse complement strand
TCCCTGGTCCAGCTGACGGAGAGCAGAGGGGGGTTGGCTCGGGATGGGCAGCGGATCACTCCCTGCATCCCTTTGGGAAGGTGGGTCTCCGGGAGCATCGTGGTCACCTGCGCTGGATCTGCGGGGACAAACAAGGGGTGTCGGGAGCCGGGTCCCCGTGGGGGCAGCCCAGGGCTCCTGAGGGCTCTTACACAGCACCGTGACGAAGGCTGAGGCAGAAGGCGGCTTCCAGAGCCCGTTGCTGGGGGTGCAGGTGT
>NW_009930260.1:0-269 GCF_000696875.1 Nestor notabilis | reverse complement strand
CGCGGCCGCCCCGCGGTACCTGAGGTGGAAGACGTTGGTGCTGCCCTGGAGCCAGGTATAGGTGAGGTTTCCCGGGTACGCCTCAGCCTGGCACGCCAGGAAGGCATCTTGGGAGACGTTGACGGTGATGTTCTGGGGTGGCACCACGATGACGGGTGGCCCTGAGCATGGAACAGAGGGGACAGTGAGAGCCGGGGACGCAGGGTGACCTCAAAGCCCATCACACCCAAAGCACCTACCCCAAACCCAAGCCCTGTGCGTGCTCTATG
>NW_009930259.1:0-512 GCF_000696875.1 Nestor notabilis | reverse complement strand
GGGTCCCAGTGTCCCCAGGGTGCTGGCATCATCCCAGACACACACCCTGGGGTGCTCCTGCTGCATGTAAGGAGCCTGCCACTGTCCTGGCAATCGGGGCATGGAGAGACAAGGTTCCTGACACGGGAAAGGGGGGGTATATGGTGGGCATGGAGAGCCTGTGGACACATGTACTTTGGTCTTACCATCCTCCCCAGGGCCCCGCCGGCTCCTCCTGCAGCACCAAAGCTGTCCTGATGTCCTGGTTTCCTCTCCTGGGAGAAAACTGCTTTGGGGACGAAACACCCCATCATTTAAGAAAGGACTTGGGATGTTGCCCACCTAAATAACACACCCTGGCTCTATCCGTCTGGCTGAGAAAAGCAGGGAAAACCTAAGTGGAATAAATGCTGGTGCAGGCTCTGCCACGCTGGTTTGGTGGTAAGCACCAGAGGGGCTCGATGGGGTGGGAAGACCCCAGGTTGGACCTGGGTGGGAAGGGCGTGATGATCCCTGGACAGCCTGGATCCCGC
>NW_009930258.1:4075-75944 GCF_000696875.1 Nestor notabilis | reverse complement strand
AGCTTCTGCCTTAGATCTAACCTGAACTTTTTGAACCCATCACTCCAATCCCTGATGAAGGTCCGTCTCCAGGTTCCCTTGTAGCCCCTTCAGACACTGGAAGCTGCTCTGAGGTCTCCAGCAGCTTCTCTTCTCCAGGCTGAATGGCCCCAGTGTTCTCAGCCTGTCTCCATACAGGAGCTGCTCCATTCCCCTTAAGAGGGAGGCTGGAAACGAATGTCGGATGCCCCCTATCACTTAGCTCTTGAATGGAGAATCCTGGTTTTGTCTAAGCAGAAAGCTGCGTTCAGATGGATATTCTGAGAACCACATGCTCAGTTCTGAAACCATTTGCAAAGGCCACGTGGAGGGAGAGAAGCAGTGTCATGTAGGAAATTTAGAATGTGAAATCTAAAGTAAACTTCCCGAAGTCTTTTCATAGGGGATGCTGAATGAAGATGATGAAAGGATGAACTGAAGTGTAGTGGAATAGAAAATAAGGTGCAAGTGATATTAAAAGTATCTCTTTAAAAGATAACTAAACTACATTAAAATACTCATCACAGGGGAACAGAAGGTATCTGTAAAACATCTAAACATCACTAGAAGGTGCTTAGCAAGAACTTTTAAGGGACATGTAGTTGTTGAGTGTGTTAAGAAGGGATCTCTACCACGAACTGATAAAAAACTGTATGTACAGGTAATAAAACATCAATACAGAACCAGCACCTGACCTGTTGAACACAACTCCCTCAAACAAATGACTTGATTTATTGAAAACATCTAATGAGCACCAACTAATCTTTCCTATCCTCTTAACAGATGACCTGTTACTAGAGCATGTGGCCCCAAAACCCATTTAAGAAAGACCTTGGGGACTCTGATGCAAGTCTCACAGTTCTCTGTTACTATTCAGTTCATTTTGCCCTCCTCACATCAAAAACACTGCAAGAAGCACAGGCTTCATCCAAAGCTCACTGAGGAAATCAAGGGGCATGTTTTGATTCTCTTTGGTACCAGGAGGGTTGAAGGGGAGGCTGATGGAGAACATTATCATGCTTGGAGATGAAAAAGACGTTTTACTCCTCAGATCTCCTTTTTGTAAGGACAGAGATAACCCTGTGATAGGGAACGTGTATGTTCAGCTGCTGCTGCACTTGAACTAAGTCAAAAGGCCAATGCAGTAAGAAGGAAATGTCTCAAGTGAGGCTATCCCAGGGTGACCTTATCAAGACAGGCATAACAACACCATTTAGAGGGGTCTGACTGCACACAGCAGAAAAAAGAAACCCCAACTACTCACAGCAGACCTAGAAGAGAAGATTTTAAGGACAATACAGTTATTTCCTATGCCCTAACAGCACCTCAATGCTTGATCTCCATGGCAGGCTGTGTAACATCATCATTTTATCTCCTCCATCCACATTTTCTCTCTAACTGGCACGTTGCCTCTCTCCCACTGCTACATCACCCCAGGGAGAGGAGACTGCAGGCAGAACTAGAGAGACAAGCAGTCAGATCAGCACCCTCTGACACGCAGATGACACCCATGCCCTTATGTCCCCTGGGACACCCAAACACAACTCACCCTGTCAACACCATCAGCTCTGACAGCCAAACTATTCCCCTCATCTCAGCAGGGCTGAGTTAATGCTTTGACCTCTGCTCACAGTGCTGCATTGCCACTCTCATGCTCTGGGGAAGTGGAACATCACGAGCACCCTCCACAGGCCCCAGAGAAAATCATGGACTGGTTTGGGTTGAAGGGACATTAAAGATCATCCAGCTCCAACCCCTGCCACAGGCAGGGACACCTTCCACTAGAGCAGGTTGCCCCAAGCCCCTGTGTCCAACCTGGCCTTGAACACTGCCAGGGATGGGGCAGCCACAGCTTCTCTGGGCACCCTGTGCCAGCGCCTCAGCACCCTCACAGGGACCAACTTCTGCCTTATCTCCAACCTGAACTTCCCCTATTTCACTTTGAACCCATCACCCCTTGTCCTATCACTCCAATCCCTGATGAAGGTCCGTCTCCAGCATCCTTGTAGCCCCCTTCAGACACTGGAAGCTGCTCTGAGGTCTCCAGCAGCTTCTCTTCTCCAGGCTCAACAGCCCAAATGTTCTCAGCCTGTTTTGCAACAAGGTCCTCAAACGGACTGGTGCTGTCCCGTTACCATCAGCATCCAGCAATCATTCCCCCTGACTCCAGTCCACGTCTTTGCTTCTATTACAATCAGGATTTCATTTCTGACTTTAGCCTGATTAATTTGCCTGTAATCATTAATTTTGCCTGTAAACTTTTTCAACACCTCCCTTCCCAAGACATTTTAAAGTCCAGCAATTAACTTCTCTCATCTCCCTTATCACACTCCCACCTCTCCTATGAGCTCACAGTTGGGTTATTTGGGTTTATTCCTTAGTTACTGACAGCCAGTGCCACTGTGTGAATGACAGGCTCTCATTAATTAATATTCTTACATTAGGAAATAAAGAAGATGAGCATCTAGAGGGAAAATTAAAGTGTAAGAACTAAAAATACAGCTTTGCCTGTCTAGTTGGTGATGTATGGTATAATGATATATTGCTCTTAATAGAGTGCTAATTGAAAATGTGAGTTTGGAATGAAATAAATTATCAGCTGCTCTGTATTTTCACAGAAATCAAACCCAAGTTGCCCTGTGCCATCCACCACAATTCACAGGGACCGCACCTCGCTGCTGTATGAATGGGAGAGAAGGAGCGTTTGGAGCGGAGGCTGGGGAAGAAAGAAGCTGAGAAAACTCCCAGCTGCTCAGGAAACAGCTCAGAGCAGCTGTAACATCAACAACAAACTGAATTAAAACTTGAGAAAGAGAATTTCAGGGCTGCTAAAAAACTCGGTCAGGGAATTGTCTGGTTCCTGAGCTCAGTCCTGGCACATTTAGACTAACAGAGCTGTACCCTGCGGGGAAGGCTAAAGGAGAAGCCTACATGGTACGTCTGGCCTCAGCATCTCTAAGCCCATGATACTAAGAACAAGTCCTTTCCCTGTGATTCTGCCCCATGAAAAACATTACCATAAAGCTGCTTCATGGGTGCTGAGGTGCTGGCACAGGGTGCCCAGAGAAGCTGTGGCTGCCCCATCCCTGGACACAGGGGCTTGGAGCAACCTGCTCTAGTGGAAGGTGTCCCTGCCCGTGGCAGGGGGTTAGAACTGGAGGAGCTTTAAGGTCCCTTCCAACCCAAACCAGGCTGGGATTCTATGAAAACATCTTTATCAGTTCACTTCAGTTTAATTTCAAAAGACTCATTCTTTGAAGGAAGAGTGAGCATGGAGAAGTGACCCAAATTATTACCAGGTACCGTACCGCTTGTGAGGCTTCAGTAAAACTCAGGTATCGGCAAAACTCAGGCACTGGCAGATGAAGTCGCATTCCTGAATCCACATGCACAAAGACACAGTGAGCCCATGGCTTGAGGGATGCAGTTAATGCCCTGTGTCACACAAGGACCTGGCTGTGCAACTGCACTGAAGCTTAGGAGGAGCCCAGCTTCTGGAAGTCACACAAGGAGCTCACACTACCTGGGCTCCTGCCTCCAGCAGGACATGCAGCTCTGCATTCAAAACCAGACTTGGTCCCAAGAATGAGGCTTCTTAAGCACCTGCAGTACCCTCTGCCTGCATCACACAAATTCATGGTGTTAGTGCTTAACACACAGATCACAGAATCACAGAAGGGTTTGGGTTGGAAAGGACCTTAAGCTCATTCAGTTCCAACCCCTGCCACGGACAGGGACACCTTCCACTAGAGCAGGTTGCTCCAAGCCCCTGTGTCCAACCTGGCCTTGAACACTGCCAGGGATGGGGCAGACACAGCATATACGGGCACCCTGTGCCAGCGCCTCAGCACCCTCACAGGGAAGAACTTCCTTATATCTAAAGTTACCCAAACCTGCACTGACTTAACTGCCCCCAACATTACAGTTTGGTACCACACACTGCATCTGAAAGCACAATCATAGGTATGTCAGTTAGAAAACAGTTCCAAAGTTATGCCAGAGAAAAACCAATTGACAAAAGCTACATGGAGATAAAAATGAGATGCTTCATTCAAGCACAGTTTACAAGGACATAAAGTGATAAATGCACCCAAGTTTGAAACGGAAACTGCACACGGTAATTACATGATTTATATTACATAAATAATGAATTAATAGTAATTAATGCCAGAGATGTGGATTTTTGTCTCAGTTAAGACAGCACAGTTCCTATGCAGAAAAGACCTTCTTCATTCCCACTTGGTCTGTTAAAAGAAAACCACTTTTAGCACTTTTCTTATTGTGACTATTCAGATGGCAAACTCTAAGAACATTTATCTTGGGTTTTAATCTAAAGTATTTAGAAAGCACCTGGAGACAATCTCAGAACAATAGGTGCTGCAATTACCAAACCTGAGAGGTTTTGCAAACACTACTACTTCATTTTATTTTCCATAGAGAAACAAAGGCATTAAAGAGGGAAGCAATCCACATGAGAACACAAGTGCAGTGCTTCCCACTGCATCTTATTATCTCTTTGGCTCCATCTTCCTGGGCATCCCTGTCAATGCGTTGCCAATATAGATGTTAGGCTGGGTGTGCAAGCAAACAGTGTGTATATGACAGCCCTCTGATACTAAATCAAGGCTGCAGTGGATGACATTTCATTGGGATCCTGAGGATAAGCAGCTCTTGGAATGCCACGTACCAGCAGAACCAGCCAGGCAGAGCAAAGCAGCAGTGTGCTACAGACACTGTGCTCCTGCCTGCGAGAGAAGAGGAAGTGCCTTAGCTCCAAACAGGGATATTTGGCTGCGTAACTGCGCAGTCACTGGCCCTGCAAGGTGCAGGGTGAAATGGAGAGCACCCCATCATAAGGCAAGTGTGAATGAGATGGCATTTCCCGAATTACCACTTACTATTTGCTAGAAAATTAAGTCCAGCCTAACACATTTGTGTTAGTGGACAACACTTGTTTGGTGCACAGGGGAAACCATAGCAACAGAATATTTTGAGTTGGAAGGGACCTTCAACAGCACATCTAGTTCAACCCCCCTGCAATAAGCAGGGCCATTTTCAACTACATCAGGTTGCCCAGAGCCACATCCAGCCTGGCCTGGAAAGTCTCCAGGAATGGGGCATCCACCACCTCTCTGGACAACCTGTGCCAGTGTTTCACCACCCTCATTGTAAAGAATTTCTTCCTCACATCCAGCCTGAATCCCTCTCTTTTAGTTTAAAACCATCACTCCTCGTCCTGTCACAACAGGCCTTGCTAAAATCTCTCTCCCCATCTTTCTTATTGTTGGGGAAACATTACACCACCATATCATGCTTTGTTTCAGCTCACTGGATATAATCCGGTATGAGAAAGGTAAAGCCAGGAAGGAAAGGAAAAGAGAACAGGGCAACGGAGAAACCTCTTATATCAAGAGCATGCTGCAACTGGGAGTAGTGACAGTGATTTATAATGCAGTATTAAGTGTCAGAGTGTAACTGTCACAAAGCCCTGACCACAGAACAGTGCCGCAGAAATGTGATGGGATTTGATACTTTTTATTCCTCTCTGAATTGGTGCAGTTTGGAAATGAAATTTCCATCACACTGCTGCTGTAATTTGGAAGCAAATTTTGTCAGGAGTGTTAGTAGGACAGTTGGGATTCAAATTTTAAATAAGAAGTCAGCCTGGAGGGGAGGACGTAGGTGAGGAACGTGTGAGGCCATCAGCCGCACACAAGTCCTGTGCATTTCCAGCAGAAACCCTCCCAGACAGCCCAGTTTGCTTTCAGAGTCACTAAAGCACTAATGAAATTACACAGCTCCCATCATTGTCTTTCCCGGGAAGCCTTAATCCTGCCACCTCCTGCAGTCTGGGCTGGGCACGGAGGAGGCTCTGCTGACACGCCAGGACAGAGAGAACAGAAGAGGTTCAGCACTTCAGTCCCTTCTCAAACACAGTGTGCTGGAAGAACTAAACTTTTAGAGTCCCTTCCTATGAAGAAAGGTGGGAAAAGTCAGTAAGGAATTTAACCTGCATCCCATTACATTACATGGCAGGGCACCACTGTGCTCCTTTGCTAAGGAAAAATGAAAATTTGGCAGAGAAAAGCAGGATCAGGATGATGTTGATGGCTATTTGAAAAAAACTACTGGTTGAAACTGAATTTTACCACTAGCAATGAGATGAGTAACTGGAAATCTATTTCCCGTTAAAAACAGCTCCATGGGTTTTCAACCAGCTTACAGATACCTACACAAACATATGCATGCATTTATAAATCCAGTATGTTCAGACAACTAACTAGCAGGAGATTAAATCCAAACCCACATCCATCCCCCAGGTTGGACACAGGGGCATGGAGCAACCTGCTCTAGTGGAAGGTGTCCCTGCCCGGGGCAGGGGTTGGAACCGGATGAGCTTTAAGGTCCCTTCACACCCAAACCATTATAGGATTCTATGATTCTATAAATGCAAAAGAGAGAAAGGAACCTGTATTTTCTGAGGACTTTATTAACACTTTGACTTAGTTTTTCCTCCTCCCTCTAGAAAGCAACTTATGTTTAACTTGCTCCTCAACTAAACTCCCTCTGCCCCACACACACCCAAAATGCACCTTTCTCCTTCCTCGATTCTAACACACCTCTGGGAAGGGGGAAAAAAATAAAGATAACTGTATTTGATGTTATTTTGTTAATTATCAGATCTTTCTCATATCAAGGTCTTGTGGGTTTTTGAGCAAAGAGACAAAATCCAGATTTGATGATTTTCTTCCTCCATTGCTTTCAAATTTGAATGCCTTTGACAGAAAAGAGAAGAAAGCAAAGAAAGTAAATCCATCACTGAGAAGGATGGCTTGAAGTAAGATATAATACATATGCCATAGGTGATTTAGAGGATTCCGGCATCAGAACCAAATAGTGAGGCTCTGCACACGCAGGTTCATCGATAACGCAGTAATTTATGCGACAACATTTGGGGGTGGGGGTGCAAACTGATGAAGGAGGAATACACAAACATGCATTTCCTTCAACACAGCCTCAATTTAATAAAGTGCCAGCGAACACCCCAGCTCTTGAGTGATTAAATAAGTACAAGCATAAATTATGCAGCACAGTTCATCAACGTGTGTGCAATGGGAAAGGAGCACCCACTGCACGGTGAAGCCTCCGGCCGCAGCACCGGCTCAGCGCATCCTCAGGTCAGCACTTCAGTCCTACACTGCAGGAGGGGTTCTCCCTTTGCAGGAGGGGTTTTCCCCTTCACAGCACTACCCATTACTGGGGACAGGCTTTTTGCAGCCATGCTGGAGGCAGCAGGACTTCTCCCATGCATTTATTTTAACATAAAAAATGGATTTCTTACCCACTCCCCTTTCTGGTTTTGAAAGATTAAGGCTAATCCGACCAGTGCCCCAGTGGAAATCTAGGATTTATTTTCCATACTTGCTTTTTTCCACTTAAAAGCCCAAGCCTGAATTCACGACACATTTATCACTGTGTTCAGCATCACCAACTAGATCTATTAATAGCTTTCCCAATTTCTAATGTTAACATAAGTTTCTTCCCATACATACACGCACACATTTCTCCCTTTGCTGTTTTAAAGGCATAAATTTATGCTGGCACTTTCAAATGCATTTCAATGGCGTTAAAATGGCATTTCAATGAGACAAGCAGCTCAGTCATTCTTTCACCCGCCAAAGAGACCAAGGTTGATTTCGGTGTCTGTCCAGAATTGGGATGTAGATAGCTCATGGAGACCCTTATGTTCACAGGGATTTCCATGTTACTCCCTTGTAGAAGTGTCAAGACTCACATAACTATAATCCTTCAAACATCTGAGCCTGGAACTTTCCTTCTCTCCATACATTACTTTTGTCACCTTTAAAATTCATGTTATAGTCCTAAATTCATCAGGATAATGAAGGATGTGCATGATGGAAATCATGAGGTTTTGGGATAATTTTAATCTAGCTGAGACTGACAACTGTCAGGCTCCTTGGAAAATCACAGGTTTGAAGTAAAGCCTTTAGTATTAACGGTTCTGGGTGGGAAGCAATCAGGGTATTAAAAACAAAGACCTAACTTTCTATTCATTGATGCTGTGCCACTGCCATTAACATGAACAGGATCCAAATGTATACTAGTTCTGTAAAACAAGTCCCTAATTCATGGATTCTTGCTTTTTTTCTCTTTTAATTCAGTCCCAAATATCTCAGCTGAATCAGTGAACTGATCTCATACCAGAATGGGATTTCAGCATCCTGGTCCACTTCAGCTCTGGGTCTGGCCAAGAGCTGCAGGGACAGGTTTGTGTTAAATAACTTGCCCCACTCCACCAAACAGTCTTTCTTATCTGCTTTTCAGATGATGCCAAGACTTTCCACAGCCAAAAACCTCTTTCCTTATTTGAATGGCATTAGCAAATGGACTTTCTTTAGTGGCTGTTCAGAAGAAAATACAATATATTTATGTCATGAGAGGGCTGATACAGGTTTCATTGCACAGAGTCAGTGAAGTGACAGGATGCAACAGGCAGCAAATAAACACACAGGTCAGAAAGGCAATGACACCACACCTTGAGATAGAGGTGCGGGCAGAAGGAGCACTTTAAATTCCTTAGCACTTATAGACAGCTATCAAAACGTCATGAGAAAAAAAAATATGACTATTTAATATACGTTACAGGCTAGGGAACAGGTTGTAGATAGATAGCTTATCTTACATCCTTTGATAAGCCAGAGCAACAAGAGCCCCATGAAAATCCTACAGCTTTTGATAACACACATCTTTATTCCAAGCAGCAGGTCTTAACCTTGGCATAAACCTTGACAAAAAGGCCTGTAAAACACTGCATGAACTACTGCCAGTGGTGGTGGCCACAAAGACCCCTTCAGCTTTACCTACAACAAACACCAGGCACGTTCTTCTCACCTTCACCTTCTTTAGGCCAAAACAATTAAGTCCCCACATAAATGTATTGTACCAAACAACACTTCCCAATCTATGCCACTGGTTTCCTTCCAACCGTGTGGCAGGGGGTTGGAACTGGAGGATCTTAAGGTCCCTTTCCAACCCAAACCATTCTAACAAGTCAACAGCAACACTTTGCTGTTAGTTCAATAAAGCAGTATCTTCCACAACTTTACTACAAGTTTAATTCTGTTCATCTCAATTCCCCTCTCCCAGCAGTGGAGAAATACCAGTGTTTAAAACCAGGACTCCTCTAGACTTCTGGTAGTGAAAGACAAAACTTGCTTTACCACTGCTACATCAGAATTCATCACACCTTGCGCTGGGTTTTGGAAGAAAGTCCCCTGCAGTTCCTGAATTTCCAGTCTTCCTACAGTGATTTATTAATTATGCAACATGCCCAAACAAACTAAACCCACTTTACACACAGGACTGCTTTTTAAACAGTCACACATTACCTTCAGAAACAATCAGACACGAGCTGGAATTCATCTGTGTGACCTTGAGCCATAATGAATCAAATCTGTGGTGAATCACAACCTATTTATTTCAGGTGACCTTCCAAGACTGTGCTGTCTAAGAAGTTTTACAGGGAAGTGATGAACGACAGGCCCAAAGCTTGAGAGATCTGACATACACCTTACAGCTGGAGCTTACCCACACCTCTATCCCAGCACCTCACAGGAGTGGCGAGATGATTTGTGTCCTCTCTTGGAGAACCTAACATCCAGATAATGCAACCAACAACGTGGCCTTGCAGTGCAGGCAGCCATCAACATTCAGGGCTGCATTTAGCAGTGTTGTCCCTCTACATGGCACTGGTCAAACCACATGGATCTGTATGAAACAGTCCCATGTCCAGTTTTGGGTTCCTCAGGACAGGACAGACATACCCACACCAGAGTACAGTCATAAAGGTGATGAGGTGCTGGAGAATCCAACATGTGAGAGGCTGACAGGGCTGGGACTGTTCAGCCTGGAGAAGGGAGCTTACCAGTACATATACGTATCTGAGAGGTGGTGGAAAAGGAGGAGGTGAAGGCAGAATCTGGATCCAGACACTTGAGTATGCAATGGAATGACAAGAGGCAACGAGCATGAACTGAAATAGACAAAACTGCACTGGACCATCAGAAATAGTCTTGTACAGTGAGGGTACTCAAGCACTGGGGCAGGATGCCCACAGAGGCTTTGGAGTCTCCATCCTTGAAGATGTTCAAAACCCAACCCTAGGTGATGCTGCCCTGAGCTGGAGTAGATGATCTCCAGACGACCCTTCCAGCCCCAGTGACTCTGTGCTTCTGCAACGTACTTTTGAGACAAGCACACTAGATGAGGAAGTTTCCAAAAGATAGAAGAGGCTGGTACTACCCCACATATCCCCCTTACTGAATGTGAAACAGGATGTCATTGTCACTTGAAACAGAGTTTTAATGAAGATTATATTGTGTTTGCACTTTGGCTCCATTAAACACTCCTGTTCTGTGCAGAGTGGTGACTACAAAGCACAGACCAGGGCATAAACCAAGCTGCAGTTTACTGCTTCCATAGATTTCTTACTGTAAGGCTTCCATCTGTTTCTCTGTGCTTGTACTTCGGAAGAGCTGAAGCCTCTCCATTGCCTTTACCCTTCACTACTCAAATTCAGATCCGTATGACAATGGTCGCTCCAGTTTGTTCTATCCCTCTTGCTCTGTATCACAGGAAGATGTATGTGACTCTCGCAGGCAGTTTCTGTACACTTCACAAAGCAATCTTCCTAATCATGATCTGAAGCAAAATCCAATTATAGGCCCGCTCTTCTGTCCATTAGATTACTATAAGCAAAGATAAAAGCTATTGCTTGTAGCACTGCCCTCCCTCTCTGCTATCCTAAAACCTCCCACTCAGACAGCTCTAGAAATAATAGCAGCACACACTGCTATGGAAGGATCCATCAAGAGGAATATCTTCCTTTCCAGTTAGCAGAAATGAAGGTACCAGCTGCTTTTGTAAGCAATGGGGAATGTGAATCATGCTCATTACAGCCCAGACCTGAGAGGAGCTCAATGCCTGATCGCCATCTCCTTCAGGCACCCACAGGTGCAGTCAGCTTTCCAAATCCACTCTGAACTCCACAGTTCCCACAGAAGTCTTCTGGGGTTTGATGCTTGGTGCTGAGCGCTTTTGATTATAAAACATTCCTATCTGCAACCACAGCTGCTGGAAACTCTGCCCAAGCAGTGAAGAGGGTACAGGAACATACTCGCTTTGGTTTCTGCATCTTGCTGACCTTCACTGCTGTAAAGAGCAGCTGCAATGGATTCACTGTGCAACAACCAAAGGGAACAGCTCAAAAGCAGTGAGGGAGAGCAGCACAGCTCTGCATGAGGGCCACAAAGATATCAAAGGGCTGAAGCAGCTCTGCTCTGGAGCCAGGCTGAGAGAGCTGGACTTGTTAAGCCTGGAGAAGAGAAGGCTCCTGAAGGGGAGACCTTAGAGTGGGTACCAGTGCCTAAAGGGGCTACAAGAAACCTGAAGAGGGGCTTTGGACAAGGGCCTGTAGGGACAGGACAAGGGGAATGGCTTGAACCTGCCAGAGGGGAGATTGAGATGAGCTCTGAGGCAGAAGCTCTTCCCTGTGAGGGTGCTGAGGTGCTGGCACAGGGTGCCCAGAGAAGCTGTGGCTGCCCCATCCCTGGCAGTGTTCAAGGCCAGGTTGGACACAGGGGCTTGGAGCAACCTGCTCTAGTGGAAGGTGTCCCTGCCCATGGCAGGGGGGTGGGACTGGAGGAGCTTTAAGCTCCCTTCCAACATAAACCAGGCTGGGATTCTATGAAGCAGCCAGCACAAAGGTTGGAAAGGGGAGGCAAGGTGAGAGCAGTGGGACCGCAGATGCCTACAAGAGACAGACACACACAAAACAGACCACGGAAAGCAATGAGGGTGTTACAGGTGTCCTGCAGGAACTGCTCATGTCTTGCCTCTCTGTGATAATCATCTTCGCTTCTTTTCACCGTGCTGCAGCACACACAACACACACAAGCTTGCTGAAGCAATGGAGACAAGGGGACTGGGCTTCTAACAGAGATGGTAAACCTGGCTCTGCCACTTCTTTCTTGTGGGATCTGTCACGTCACAGGCCCCTGCCATTCTCTTTTCCTAGCAGAGACTGCATTCTCCTTCAGCACCTGGACACAGCTAAGCACAACAGGGCCCTAATCTCAGGACACCTCAGTCTTCCTCTAATATAATGAATAATAGGCTGAATTCTACCTGTGGATAGAGTGAAAAGATCAGATAAACACATTTTACATAACCCTGGCAGTCAATCTGCTGCTCTGAGAGTGCAGAGATTCCTTTGAGCTACTCTAGAGCGGAACCTGATCCCTTTGAAGCTTTCTGATCCTTTCCCACTGACTCAGGTTCATAACACTTGTTTCTGAATCACAGCCAAGCACTAAGTGGAGCAGTGCAAGTTGCTTCAGATGGTTTTCCATCTATTTAATTGTAATTCTCTGCCTCAGATATATCCACAGGACACCCACTAAGGTCTTTTCCATTTTTCACCCTTGTAAATATGTATCACACAGGTAACATTCATGCAGGAGATAGAACGTCATGAGACCCCCATTACACTTGTTGGGATGATCCTGCCTCAAGGAAAACCCTTAGGGATTTTCCTTGAGGGTGGTATTTACCCTCATCAGACACACCAGAAGCCTCATTGCTTATGAGCACCCACAGGTTACAGTCCTGCAATAAAGCTTCCTGTTGAGATGAAAACAAGGAATGAAAAAAGAGGCAAGGGGAACAAAATAAGGATTCAGAAGAAAAGCTCAAGGCCTCATTTAACAGCACTTTCTAATGCCTTTCATCGAGCTTTAGCTTTTTACATTTATCTTTGATGTTATCTACAGAAACTTCAATCTGCCAGAGGTACAAGTCCAGTGAAAATCACAGTTACTGGATTTTAAAGTTGCTCATAGATATGCTATGTGAATACAGGCTCATTTGGTGTTAAGAGATTTCTCACCTCCACCACAATGAGATGTGATATTGCTTCTAATTGCTAACTCATGCTTCTTTTTAAGGCTTGTGAAACAAAGCAAGAGCCATGGCTTGTGGAAACTTCAGGTTTGTTCTATAGTTTAGGAACTGCCTGGCCCATTTCTTTCCATTTGCCCATAGCACTTGCAGAGTACCTGTTACTGCAGGGCTCAGTATCCAAGGAAATTTGTCCAGCAGTCATCAGATAGAATCACAGATTCATGGAATCAACCAGGTTGGAAAAGACCTTGAAGATCATCAGGTCCAACCATTCCCCAGCATTGCCAAGGCCACCACTAACCCCTGGCACTGAGGCCTCGGCTACCCGGGCTGTGAACACTTGCAGGGACGGTGACTCCAGCCCTGCCCTGGGCAGCCTGTTCCAATGCCTGAGCACCCTCTGGGCAAGGAATTGTTCCTCAGCTCCAGCTAAACCTGCCCTGGGGCAGCTTGAGGCCGTTTCCTCTTGTCCCATCCCTTGTTCCTTGGGAGCAGAGACCAGCCCCCTCCTGGCTCCATCCTCCTGTCAGGCAGTTGCAGAGAGCGATCAGGTCCCCCCTGAGCCTTCTCTTCTCCACACTAAACCCCCAGGTCCCTCAGCCCTTCCTCATCACACTTGTGCTCCAGGCACTGCACCAGCTCCAGTGCCCTTCTCTGGCCCCACTCCAGCACCTTAATGGCCTTCTTTGCAGGATTCATTCCTGTGCAGGCTCAGGGAGGAAACAAAAGTTTCCAAATCACTTCATAGCACAGCATGTGCAAAGCTCTGACTATCTGTATTTTAGTCCAAGGGCAGGATTAACCTTATCCAGTTTTACAGCACATGTACATATGTGGATGTACGTCTTTCTATTTGTCTCAGTGCCTAAAATCAGCTGTTGTAAATGTTCACTAATATCATTGTGAAAGACCAAATCAGGCTTTTCTTAGTGACACTGTGGGCTTTGGCTGCCTAAATCTTCCCACTGTTTGCTAAATCCTCTGCCCAGTAAATAACAACTGTAGGATAAAACTTTCTTCTGAAGTCAGGGAACAAGAAACTAAAGTTCAAGGGTTTGGGAGGGTTTTGTGTTTGTATGGTTTGGGGTTTTTTTTCCAGTCTAAATGCATTCTAAACAGTAGGTTGCTCTTTTATGCTAACTATGGCTGGGATAGAATGGAAATACTTGCTGAGAGAGAGGCATAAGTAGCTTTGATATCAAAGGCATTGAAAAGCTTTATTTACATTCACTCTGTGTGAATAGCATGTTCCATATGGTCAGAGCCATGGATTACAGCTCTGTGGGGGAAGGTGAATAGGTTATCTAGAGCTTCTTATACAAATTGTAGTCTTCCAGCAAATAACAGAGTTCTCAGCTTCTTAGGCTTTAATAGGTCTATCTATCTGAATTACTTTATCATTCAAATCTGGTGTGAGCTGAAGTAATGTGGAATTGCTCGAGACTAAGTGTATAAAACTGAAAAGAAAGCAGAAGAGGTTGTATTGCTCTTCAAAGTCATTATAACAAGTATGGGTTTTCTCCAGTGGGGATTAATGGAGGGGACTATTAAAAACAGAAACAAGTGGAAAAGCACTTCAGAATCCTCTCTTACAACCTCCTCTTATGCTGCTGTAATACTACAGAGTGAGACGCAGCATAATACTAAAGACTGGCTGACTGAGAGTAATGAAGCTGCAGCTTTTGCTGCTGTCTGACTTGGAGAATAGCTGCTTTAGCCAAAGATACAGCATCTTGTGCCAGCAAGAAAGCTTTTCTGTTGGACCTGTAACAGTATGTCTCATCAGTGTATGATACAAGACACCAAATAGCCACCCTGGAGCAACTCTGCTAAGGAGATCTGTTAGCAAGCTGCTCACTGATCACTATCTACAGCAAAGGTCTAGAGAAGATGCAGCCATACTTGTTTCAGACATAGACTATAAGACAAAGAGGCAATGGCCACAAGTTGCAAGGAGGGAAATTCTGATTAAATATATATCTATTACTATTCTTGTCATTATCATTATGATCATTATCATTGTTATATAAATACATATATATAAAACTACCAAGAGAGTTGTTAAAGACTGAAATATGCCCCACAAAGGCTGCCAGATCTTCACAGAACCCCAGCCTGGTTTGGGTGGAAGGGAGCTTAAAGCTCATCCAGTTCCAACCCCTGCCACGGGCAGGGACACCTTCCACTAGAGCAGGTTGCTCCAAGCCCTTGTGTCCAACCTGGCTTTGAAGATTTTAGCAGATAATCCTTGTAGATTTTCAGACTGGGACTGGACAAGGCCCTGTGCAACGTGCTCTGGCTTTGAAATGAGCCCCGATGAGCAGGGGCTGGATGAGATGACCTCCAGAGCCTGCTCCCGAAAGAAATCTTTCTTCAGTTCCGTGACTCAAGTTCTCCCATCCTGTTAAATCCCAATGTTGCCATAACAAAATGCCTGAAAAATGCCATGTCCTATGGCAATATAAACAAATTACCACCTTACCAAGCTGGAAGTATTATCAGGATTTCAAACAAGGGCTACCTGCAGACTGGTAGTGCCTTCAGAAAAACAAGAAGCTATGGATGCACACTGGGAACATCTCCATAGCCTTCAGACATCCACTGTCTCCCATATGGAGTATCAGCATGACTATGGACAGGCATAGGACTTGGATTTGTTGCATCTAACTCCCAGTTCCTAGTTTAGGAAGTTAACTAAGGCACACTCAGAACACAAATCTGCTCTACTCACTGAAAGTCTCTGAGGAGTAAAGTGATGACACTCCTCATTTTAAACCTTCCACTGAGTCAGAAGCCAGAGTTTCATTAGATATTTAACATTTAGTCCTCACCCAGCTTGGACGGGGCTTGAAGCAACCTGCTCTAGTGGAAGATGTCCCTGCCTGTGGCAGGGGGTTGGAACTGGATGAGCTTTAAGGTCCCTTCCAACCCAAACCAGTCTGGGGTTCTATGACTCAGCCCACCCTTGAGTTAAAAAGTGCTTTGCAACTCTAAGAGAAACAGAAAGCAAATAAATGCACAGAATGGTGGGTTTTCCTGTCAATGCAGTAACAACAACTCATCATTATTACAAGCTCGAGATAGGCACCAGTGGTAAAGGATGTTCTTCTGTGCTCTCCAGAACACTTTAGTAGTGATTCTCTGTTAACCCAGGGACTTCTCCTATGAGGCAGCTCAGTGCTCGTGCCAAACAGCTGATTTCCAGGCAGCTGCATCATTTCCCACACAGAATTATTCACAGCTTGGTGATGGAGGAGATAATCAACATATGGAATAAGATGGTGAAGGGCTAGAGAAAAGAGGGCAGAAATAGAAATTCCAAACCTGCCAGCTGGGGAAATAGGAGGGAGAGGAGGGATGAGAAAGAGAAAAATAGGATCAAAAAGACAAGAGACTTGGCAATTTACTGCCAGGAAATCCCTCTATGATGAAGAAAATGAATGAAACATCTACCAACCCCAGGCAGGAGTAATATTTCCAATGAGTGCTCATCTAATTAGAGAGCTCAAGTTTCCTTTTTAGAGACTTCCCAGTTGCCAGTCAAAGATAAATCTCAATGAAAGCATATGTTATGTGCCAAAGTGCTTCCAAAAATCAGTTTTCACCTATCCTGTTACTTTGTTCTGGAAAAGTATATCTGGAAGCTGAGCTAAGAATTAACAGAAACGATCTTGCCATATAAAATACCCCATGGTAGGAGTAGGTATCTCACAGATCAGCAGAAAATACATACAAAGAGAGCTATACACATATTACACCTACTCATCCATACATATTAGTTGTTTTAATAGCTGAAATTCACAGGAAAGAGAACAAAACACAGGCAGGGAAGGGTGTTCTGTGGTCTAGGCAGGGAAAATAGTTCCTTCTCATTTCCTCTAAAACCTGCTGAAATCACACTGAGCTGTTGACTGCTAAAGGGCAAGAGAGGACAATATTGTAGGGATGGACAAATGAACAGGAAAAGGGATAATGGAGGAAACAACAAAGTCAGCCCAATTGTGTGGTTCTCAAGCAAGCCAGATGTGCAATTCGGATTGTACCAGTTATAGCAAAGTCAGGCTGTGAAAGAAAATCATACCAACGGCATTGCCAAACTTCTGGCTCAGAGAAAGAGCTGACAATTCCTCTGGTTTTCAAGTGTCAGGATGGAGTAAGCAAAATACAGCATCTCTCCTGACACCATGGGAGATATCCAGCTCCATTCCTAACCATCTGGGCTGCCTGCCTTCTGCTGTACTAACTTCCCTCCTCTGCACACAGCTCCTCTTGCTGGAGGCAGTTCTGCTTCCTAGGAACGCTAGTGTTACTTGGGCCTTGGCACAAGGAGGCACCGATTGAAATGATGAATGCACACCCTGGAGTTTGTATCCCAGGGCACTGCATGCATGAAGAACACAGTTTGTGTTCTACAAGTCTTTACTCAGCTCTGCATAGGCCATACCAGGAAATGAGAAACTGCTCTAATTTCCACTGGCATCAGCATGAGTCAGCTTAAGTAAGACAACATAAAGCACACTGGAACAGGCACAGATACCAGACTTCCACCTGAAAATCTTGGAAGATAATGTGTTCTATTTAAACCACTGCTGCTGCAGGCCATGGAATAGTTGTTGAAGTTTGACTCTCATGTTAAAGATCTTATTCTTAGGAATTTTAGCTGCCCCAAGCTGGCTAGGATGATGCAGGAATTCAGGCTGTTTTCTCTGGTATCCTACAGCATGTTTATGAGACAGTAGCTTATCACAGACTTCCATTTAGGATACATGATTTTCTCCTGTTCCTTTTAAACCTCAGCACTGGTATCCCACTTATGCTGAGCCTGGTGATGGAGAAACAGGAGCCTGGGACCCTGGATGAGGCTGCACCAGTGAGTGAGTTACTATGGCGGCTTCTGGGGATAAATACCTGGTAATACTACAAAAGAGCTCTGGATCCCTGCTCACTTGCTCCCAGACTAAATACATGCTGTGTATTTAGTCACAATATGCATTCCTCACCGGGTATCCTTCAATCCTGGTTTAAAACAACCTAAAGAGAGATTACAGAATGATGTGGAATTTTGTATTGCATTCTCATCATCCCCAGTCAGAACAGAGACAGGGGATGCTGCAAGAAATAGCACTCTCCTAATACCTCAAAGGTTTACAGACATAAAGGTAAAAATAAACCAAGAAAATTACTGGTTAATGTCTTACAAAAACCTTCATTACTTACTTCTGTGCTGTCAAGAAAAGGGTTTGAGGAAGGAGGATGAAAATGCCTTTCAAACAGTGAATAAAATGAACTGGATATTTGTAAAAGAGTTCAACCCAAGTGTTGTGCTGCTCAGCTAACACTCCAAAGCATGATGGCAAGCTCAGACCCATCCTTACAAGAGTAATTTCAATGCATTTGACAGAAATGTGTTAGACTCCAATCAATAAGAAACCCTGTAATAAGCAACATCCACAGATAATGGCTTTACTCATGTTTTCCAAGAATTAGAAACTGCTCCAAAACACAGGGAGGTGGGAAAACAAACACTTGATTCTCTGCTCTGCCACAAGCAAATCACTTGACTCTCTGTCTGCTGGAGGTAGCATCACCCTGTAATGTGGGCACTCTGTGAAGAGGAATGTTGTAAATGATGTTCTGCATCTTTAAGGTAGGAGGGTGTGACATGACATAGAAATGCTAGTGACATTCATCAGCTTTCAGCATTCATCAGGGACTGTAACAACAGGACAAAGGGTGATGGGTTCAAACTGAAACAGGGGAAGTTCAGTTTAGATCTAAGGAAAAATTTCTTCCCTGTGAGGGTGCTGAGGCACTGGCACAGGGTGCCCAGAGAAACTGTGGCTGCCCCATCCCTGGCAGTGTTCAAGGCCAGGTTGGACACAGGGGGTTGGAGCAACCTGCTCTAGTGGAAGGTGTCCCTGCCCATAGCAGGGGTTGGAGCTGGATGAGCTTTAAAGTCCCTTCCAACCCAAACCACTCTATCATTCTGTAATTCTATAAATAACCATTCCAGATGCCATCTTGCTTCCCCTACAAGACACAGGGACAGAAAAAACACCTCACAACAGTGCAGACACTCTTTTAGGTTGAGGAAATCATCTTTCCCTGCCTCTCCCTCTACAGTCTCAGCACTGCTGGTCTCATCCTTGTCAGATTCCAGAGGTCTACCAGAGCCCAACAGCTTCCCCCTCCTCTGCTGCTTTCAGAGTGAACCCTTCCATAAACTGAGTGACCTGTTTTGAGTATGAGGCTTTCAATAACTCACAGTTTCGACTGACACTGAAGAGTCAAGTACCTCTGGGTGGCTTTTACATTACCAGATAGCTGGAGTTTTCATAGTAATACTGATGGAGTTAGAAAAAATGCTGACTTCGGTGCTCCTTTGCTGTGTACTTGCTTATTTTAAAGCACTAAATGGCAAAAGCAGCTTTATAAACTGCAGCTAAGTGTGTCACCATTGTTGAGCTCTGAGCATGCAGATCAGCTCCTCATCCCAGCTCTGATGGAAGCTGTCTCCACATAGGGAGAATCGGAGCAAAAGCCAACAGAAAGGAAACCCAGCTCACCCTGGTCCATCACAGCCCTGCAGCTCCCTCCCCGTACCAGCACGTGCCACAAGTGTTTCCCTTTGAATTACTTATTGAAATGTGAAGAAATTCTGTGTATGGGATATCCTTCTCCATCACTGCATTCCGACCAGCAGGTAACACCAGAGGCAATCACATTATAGATACAAATTTCAACATGAACACACTGCAGGCCAGAGCCCTCCCCTGCTGCCCACAGGAGACCTCAACACAGCCCTATGCACCTATGCCCAAAGCACACTGCTATGTAATGGACATCTGTTTTCTGCAGGTGGATGAACTGCTGACATGCAATATGCATTTTAATAGAGAATGCAAACCCACACAATCACACACTTTCTTCTCCCTATCTGATAAATGTATATTTCTTCCCTTTAGCTAATTCATTAAACTCCAAAGCAAACAGAGAATTTTCCTATCAATCTCAAAGGGTTTATGAAGCAGATCCTCAGTGGAGCTAGATACACCTTAATTCACCTGTTAAATCATATTATTGATTTAATATACATGATCCAACAGCCTAGCTGGATCAGGATGGATTAGATATCTGATTCAAGAGGGTAAGGTGGGAGTGTCACATGAAGGCAGAGAGAGAGAAAGAATTAGCTGAATGTTGTGACTGGGAAGTGGGTTGTATTTTAACTTGTCTCAGTTCAAATACCTGACAATTCATCCTGGCACCCTGGGTTTTATCCCACTACTGAACTGAAGCAGATGAAGAAAGAAGTTCATGCTTGAGAATCCTCTTCTACTTGAGATGCCAAAGATAAGGAACCTTAAAGCTCCTCCAGCTCCAACCCCTGCCACGGGCAGGGACACCTTCCACTAGAGCAGATTGCTCCAAGCCCCTGTGTCCAACCTGGCCTTGAACACTGCCAGGGATGGGGCAGCCACAGCTTCTCTGGGCACCCTGTGCCAGCGCCTCAGCACCCTCACAGAGAAGAGCTTCTTCCTTATCTCCAGCCTGAACTTCCCCTGTTTCAGCTTGAAGCCATACTCCTCTGCACTGACTAAATGGATTTAAGCAGGAGTCCACCTAAATCTAGAAACAGGTAGAAGGAGTTTACCCCTTCCTCAGTTCTTAATTCTATGACTACAGACTGTTTTCTGTTTCATTTCATGGTATTTCTTCCCACCCTGATGTTACAACCAGAAACCACACTGGGAACAATTTGAGACTGAACAGAAAATGATAGTGTCTAGACAGCAACTATGCCTGAAGTATTTTCAAGGAATATAAAAAACAAGTGTTACCATCAGCTCTAATAGCAAGAGCTGCATAGTGATGTTAATTTTAACTGATTCAAGGTGGCTACTTAAGAAAACCAAACCAAAACCACAGAAGAAAATCAATGACCTGGAAAAGGAATTCCAATTTTCAAAGCAGGACAATTACTATATTCAATTAATACTGAATTTTCTAATGAATAGTATAGAATATACTATTAGACATAGAATACCCTACAAGAAACCTGGAGAAGGGCTTTGGACAAGGGCCTGTAGGGACAGGACAAGGGGAATGGCTTGAACCTGCCAGAGGGGAGATTGAGATGAGCTCTTGGGCAGAAGCTCTTCCCTGTGAGGGTGCTGAGGCGCTGGCACAGGGTGCCCAGAGAAGCTGTGGCTGCCCCATCCCTGGCAGTGTTCAAGGCCAGGTTGGACACAGGGGCTTGGAGCAACCTGCTCTAGTGGAAGGTGTCCCTGCCCATGGCAGGGGTTGGAGCTGGAGGAGCTTTAAGGTCCCTTCACCCCAAACCAGGCTGGGATTTTGATGCTTTATGCCCCTATCTGGTATTCAAACACTTAATTCATTTTTATTCTTAAGAAGTAAACAGAGCTGCAAAGGGTTCTGATGCACAGCTAAAAGGAGAGTGAAATCAGGCATTGGATTCCCTTCTGCATTCGAGAAAAATCATTCCCTTGAAAAAGAATGTATTTTGTTCTAACACTCCAAGGATTTGTTTTTCTGGATCCCATCTGCACACCTTCTTTTTAAAGGAGCTTGCCAAATGTTTTATCCACAGACCATTTTCCCTGCCTGCCTGTGGAGCGCGATGCTTGGTTAGGTTCAGACATTCAGAAAGACGACTGCAGGCAAATATTTACACACTGAATGACCCAGACTAAACCTCAGCACTTTGGCTAGTGGAAAATATTCCTACAAAATCTGCTTTTGTATATGAGAAGAAGCTGCTCTGACTGAGAGTACCTATAGGAACAGATAACATCAAATAATGGCAAGAGAATTTCAAAGAGGTTGGTTCTACTGAGGTCAGATTACGTTAAACTGGCAGCATTTAGTGGTTACTTCTGGTTTATGGAAAAAATTGCATGCTTTGATTTAAAAAATAAGAAAATATGGATTTGAAATTGAAGAACTTCATGCTTTTAATGCAAAACTTGTCTTGCCAGATCAAGAGCCAGAGTCAGGGCTATTTGGATTCTCTGGGTCAAGATCCATTAGAATCTGGTCCTTATGTCCAAAACAAAAGGCTCATTTTTAAAGGAGTTGCCTAAGCTTTGTAGCTCAGCTCCCACAATCCAAGCTGGAAGGAGCTCCTTGGCTTTGCCCTGAGTAAGCAAGAAAAATTACAAAAGAAGAAAAGCATCAAAACACTGGATCCTAAAAGTGGCCGAAACCTTTACAACAGCAAACAGCTTCCAGGCCAATGCTGGCATTCCAAGGGAACAACAGAAGTGGTCTTCAGGGTCTCTAAACCAAGTGGCTTTATCAAACACTACCCTTTCCATAATAATGCCATTATATTCTGTTGGTGGAGTCTCTGCACGACTGCACTGATAATGAAGTCCATAAAGGATGCAGTCTGCCTTCTGCAGAGAGACTGGAGCAGGCAGCGCCTGGCAGGGAAGGAAATCAATGACTCCAATGCAAGCACCCTGTTGGCTACAGTGTGGAGTTATCAATTTTCCTCCCAGCTAGAGAGCAGCTGCTTCAGTCACCAAAAAAAAAAAAAGGGGGAAAAAGAAGGAAAAAAAGAAAAGAAAAAATAAGAAACAAACCCCCATCCTCCATAAAGCAGCCACCACATTGTACATCGGGCTAGAAACGTGGATATGGAAGAAGCTCATATTCATGGCAAGCTGAAGATCCAGCTTCTTTTGATAAGATTTTAATTTCCAGATCCTCAACCTTAAGCACCAGGCCATGTGTTCAAGCTTTACTCATGGATCTAACCCCCAAAGCGGGTCCCCTCAGCTGCTGTGGACAGAGGGGTAAGCTCGGCTATGAAAGGCTCTCCTGCTCGGTCAGTGCGTGCCCACTGTCTGCAAAGACATACATTCAATTTAACTCTGGTAAAATGAGTCAGTTTTCACAGCCTCATTTTCCCATTAGGAAAAAAATATTAAGAGGAATTCTATCTGTAACCAGGCAATGAGCAAACAGAAAACCATAACTACAGCCTCAGCTCCCTCAGATATGCTGCCTGTGCTGCCACCAGTGTGCTGCTTTCCAGCACTGAGCCAGCCCCTGAGCTGGTTACAGCGCTCACTGAATTGAATGGTGTCACGGTTTAGCTGTGGTTGCTCCAAGGCCTCACTCTGTACACATCTGACTGTTCATCTCACAGAGAAGGGCAGAGACACAGCCAGATCAACATTTGGGCTAAATAAATGGATTGCTCTAAGGATCCCAGTATAGGTCAGGACAGCACTTCTCAGAACAAGCATGCTTTTAGAGTATGAGAGTGTTCCTGAATGTGTTTTCCTTTGTAATAGGAACATAAAACCATACTACATTAAACACCACTACACTGAGAAAAATAGTGAAATAAACACAGACTCATCCCTTAACACCTCACAGACAAAGCCTACCTGGATCTCCCATAGTTACTTGGAAAAGTAATCTGCAGAGTAACAAATGTAATTCATGCATCCTGATCACAAACGAAGTTTGAAACTTACTTACTGTGCTAAATGGGAACCATTAACATGGAAACTTACTGTGCATTTATCCTGTGGTGAGTTCTCATGGCATCTTTCTTGGATAGGAAGGTAACACAGTGCTTATTATAGACCAGGATGATAGCATGGACAATACAGATGACCTGTAGTAAATATACACCTTGGTTACCTCTTGGACAGGGGCTTGTTTACCTGCCCACATACTCAACTCACTGCCCTGGCAAGTTCAAAGCATTAACACTCTCTGGGCTTTTCTATGAAACTGTTTGTGCTTTTTAATTTGGTAGACTTCTGAGTTAACAAAACTGCTTTTCCCTTCAATGGAACACAGTGGATAATGCGAACCATCATCCTGAATCTCTAAAATATCCTAGGACACTCAGTAAACTTGGTACAGTCCTGCAAGCCCATAAGTTGCAAGAGAAAAGTAGCAGGTGTTCCATATTTAGCCACTGCAAGTGTCAACTCTGGGTACGTGCATCACAAAGAGACTTACTGAAGAAATAAAAATAAGACACTACTACATGTATTTATTTCAAAGAGAGTAGCAGATAACACTAACAATGTAGTATTTAATTGAAAGCTTGGACTGCTATGCTAGCATCACCAAAGTTCTTTAATACCACTGAGTATGACTGTATGGATTTTAATACTCTGCCATTAACCAGTTCTCCAGGTCAGTTCAGAACAGAGCCAAATGCCAGCTTGAACACAGATGTCCTTATGTTGGGGACATCAGGTCTACACAGTCCTGTGTTCCAAGTGAGGTCTCATGAAAGCAGAATAGAGGGGCAGGATCCCCTCTTCAACCTCTCTTGAGGGGGGGGCAGCAGCTTACTGCAGGAGCTAACAGGGTTAAACATTGATCCACGAGAAGTTTTGACTTTCAAATGGAAGCCTTCAGGATCAAGACAAATCCATCATTCTAATGCTCAGAACTAAGCTGTTGAAACCAAAGGAAATGAATCCATCCAGGGATCATTAGCCATGTGTAAAGCATTGCTCCCAGAATTAATAGATGCTATGTCATGCCTTGGGACTACTTTCAACCCATTCCCAGTCAGCTGGAAAAGGACAGAGGAAAATTTCTATTCTATTTTTTCCCCTTCTCTCTTCCTTCCTGCCTCTTTTTGAGATCCACACTGCTGAGAACTTCTCCACAGAGTAATTCATAATCTATTAAAATAAGCACTGCTGCTGCTGAGCATAAACCCAAAGATGAATTAGCAAAACAGGAGAATACTACTAACACTGAGGAGCTGAAAGCTCTTTGCAGGCATGGGAATAGCCTGCACCAAATGTCTGCCTACCCCCTGAGATCACTGTTCCAAAGCACAACATCTGCATCAGAAAACCACCACCAAAAAGGCTGATTTTACTGCTCAAACCTCAGACTTCAGCAATTGCTCTGGCCACAAACTGACCATGAGCACAAGGAGTGCTGCTTACTCTGGGTCATACAGCAATAATAAAGTCTGTGTAGACTATACATCCACTAATGAACCACTAACACATGCTTCCTTTTACTGAAAGGTTTCAAAGTACTTTCTAAGCCTTGGGATCCATCTGAGGGAGCATTAAACAAGCAGGTCCTTTTCAATTGCTGAATGCTGCCATAACCTGGCTGCATGAGAGGAAAAATCAAAGCCATGAACGTCACTGCGTAAAGCAACAGCCCTCATAGCTCGCTCAGCTCCAGCCCTGCTGCACTCCAGGTTACCCCAGCACTTGCTCAGTGTCTCACTTCTTGCCCTCTAACACAGCCAAGGGCTGTGTAGCTTTACCCATAAGCCAGCACACAGCAATGAATAACAGTGCATTCCCCAGAAGACTTGCAAACGTGTTTGTGCTTTTCAATTTGGTAGACTTCTGAATTAATCAAACTGCTTTCCCCTTCAACAGTACACAGTGGATCATGAGAACCATCATCAGTGCTCTTTTTCCAGTGCTCTTAAATAAGCAGAACTGGTTTGGCCTCTACTTCAGTAGAGAAGATGGAAAATATTCCAACATCTTCATTGCAATGGTCTTCATTGTATACCAGAGAGCAAATGTTTCGTGATAGAATGCCCATGAATGAAACCTGGCAAAACAGGAGGATGGGAGAAGGATGTTGCCAACATAGGCTTTTAACTGTACTTACAGGAAAACCATCCCCAAAGGTCTGCTTCCTAAAGCATTGCTTTTTGTCTATGAAGTTGCATATCTCAAAAAGCTACTGGTTTTAGTCCAAGAGGTGCTGCATTGCTCCAGTGGCAGGGGGTTGGAACTAGATGATCTTTCCAACCCTAACTATTCTGTGATGCTATAATGCAGCTGTAGTTTAAATGCCTCAGCCACACACGGACCAGGACTAACAGCTGCTCTGAGGAACCCCTTCCCAGCATGTATATATGAACAGAGGGATTGCTTTCAATTGGAAGCGTGCACCCAGTCTAATCCCAGATGGTTACAGATACCCCACCTCTGTGTACAGAAATCATTTAAACTGCCATAACCAATTCAAAAAGCCATCATTAGAGAGTGGAACAAGAATTGATCTGTTATATGGATTAAAGTTTGGAATAATGACCTTAATTCTCCAGAGGTTTTCTGCTTTTTGAAAACAGAAAAGAATCCCAAGATCTCCCTTCAAAACTGTTCCAGCTGAGAGCTATTCACCATCCTTATCATTTCAATACTTATTGCTATTGAATTACTCTGTTGATCTGTGACTTCTAATGATGGGAAGTTTCCTTTTGCTGTTTTACAGCCAATGGAAATACAGTTTTTAGCTATATGCATATATACAGTGTGTGTGTATGTATATGTATGAATAGACTCAGGAGCAAGTACAGAGAATGGGTAATTTTGGTTCTGAAGTCATCTAAGGGAAGCCAAGTGCTCTGAGAGAGAACTGCAGCACACAAAGCACGTCACTTGACACAGGATTTACAGTTTGAGTGAAATTAAAGCTATTAACATGAGCCATTTAGGTCCTTGATACACAATAACATCTTAGCTCCAGTACAGCTTGGTACATCTCAAGACACTTCTTAAACTGGTCCCAAATGGAGGGGATGAAGTGCTCTTTCACAGTCATCGAGTGGACTATTAGCACTAGAACAAGTCCAGCTCCACCGCCTTCTGCTCTGGTCATCCCCACTAGCCTACACTGGTGCTGCCCTCCTTTTAAGTGTCTTTTTATCCCACATACACAACTTCAATACACTGAGCTGCTTGTGTGACTTACAGAGGCCAAGCTCACAGCAGGCTTGCAGGCACTGTACTCTGCACATACGCACCAGGATATCAAGATGCTATGGTCACTGGAATAGACTGTCTCTTCTTTATAGTTACGAAGTACAGATATAAATACTACTCTAAGTAAGACGTATGCTTCCTCTCTTATCATGCTATTACTTAGTTCTCCTACTCCTCCACTGCTGAAGACATTTCAATGCTAGATTACGCTGGCTATCTTTTAGCCAGAGCAATTTTACAGGTAGCCAAGCAGACACTTTCCCTCCCA
Source organism: Nestor notabilis (assembly GCF_000696875.1). Taxonomy (NCBI): domain Eukaryota; kingdom Metazoa; phylum Chordata; class Aves; order Psittaciformes; family Psittacidae; genus Nestor; species Nestor notabilis. The sequence continues at coordinate 48,923 of NW_009930258.1, read as the reverse complement.
GATCATGCTATTCTGCTTGTCTCTCCAAATATATCCAGTAAAACTTACAAGTACAGTTGTATATTCTAGGGAAATAATTCTTGGCATGTGAAAATATATGAGCTGCCAACAACTTGTTCACTACTGTAACAGAAACATTCCCCTGAACTGGAATCAAAATGGTGCAAGACCTCTAATGTGCTCTCTAATGTGACATGAAGGAAGAAGTCATCACACGTCTGCTCCAGAAAAAGCACATCCTTGATCCCCACTCATGACTTGTGCAGATTTCACTCCTGAGGTGTGCAAACATTTATCATAAGTGTATCATCTTGGGTACCATCAAAAGCCTTAATGTCAGTATCACCAAACTGAACGGGAACTGATTTTCAGAGCTGCTGGAAACATATCTTTAAAAATGAAGAAATAGCTAAAAAGAACAAGCTGTTGGAAGGGCAATGGATGCAAATTCCCAATCTTCTGATTTTATACCATGCTTTTCCAATGACTTAATGAGCAATCACAGTCAAGTTGCTCCATGTTGTTTCTCAATACATTACTTCGGAGTAAGGACACTCATCTCAAATCCAGTTCACAGCTGAAAGGTGCTGTGTGGCAAAGACTTCATTTCTATGTAGTTTCAAATACAACAACACCTGGAGATACAAACAACTGGCCAGGTTTCTCTGCACCAAAACAACCAGCAGCTCCCAAAGAATGCCCAAAATAATAACAAGCAGCTTTCTGTACACTGAGGGCACTGTGCAGATCCAAATTCATTTGCCACCAAGAGCTACATATTATGGGGTATATTCTAGTAAATCAGAAGGAAAAAGTCTCAGCAAGTTTAGCAGTAAAAGTTTTTCCATGCCTAACTATCCAATTTTAACAGATATATATATACACACACACAAAAATATAGACTTTCAAATTGCCAACACTCAAAATTCTTGCTGAAGGCAATTTGCTTTCCATGCCACGAGATGCAAAAGGAGCCTCAGGAGCTGAAGCCATCAGAGCACTCTGGTACCACAGCAGAGAACACAACAGTGGATCCTTGTCCAGAAACACTCAAGTTTTCATCTTATTAAACCGTTATCATGCCCAGAGCATCCATTCTCATGCAGAGGAGATTAACTATGATGGCCCTGCTCAACAGCATGTTTACACGGGCCTTCATTTAGTATCCCAGCAGAAGAAAGGGTTCTGCTATGGTTCTATACGACAGATACAAAACAGTGTATAGATACAGTGAACATACAACAGATCTGAAACTGGTTTTGCATTTGAGTGCATGGTTTAAAGACAAAAATGATTTAATCACTGTCAGTTTTGTTTCATTTCCTATATTCCATTGTTGAATACTGTATCTCTTGTAAATTAAGGAATACGTCAGCTCAGCATAAAGAAACTGCAGGGCCTGCATTTAAATATCACATCTTCCCTTACGGAGTTTTTAGCAATCAAAACTTTCAACAAGTACACGTTGTGTCAAAACTCTGTTCTGAAAGCTTAAGCTTTGTACTAACTAAAGATATTATTTGCATCAGCTCCAAAAGAACCAGTCAGGATGATGTAACATCTCAGCTAATGAAGGAAAATCTCCTTAGAGGTACCAAACTCTGCTGCGAGCTTCAAAACTTTCCCAAGACAACAACTCTGTCCTGTACCCATAGAAATAAGCTTAAACATTTGGCACATTCATTAGTAATTTGCTGAATTTTGAGATGACCACTCACCTTGGATGGATGAAGAAAAGCTGGAGCAGAGAGTTCAAAGCCTTCGTATAAAATCTCACCACAGCCTGGCAGCCCCTGCAACAGAAACAGGTTCCTCTACTCTAAACGCTAAACCAGATTCTGCCCTGCATGAAATGATGTTGAACCCCACCAGGAATAATTCAACCCTACTCATGACACAGATGGCTGTTGCTTTGAGTAACTGATGCTTTTAACAGCTGTAGTAGCTACCAGGTGCCTTTAATATCAGAAAGGTTTGACTATCACTAGAAGACACCCAGTACTGCAGGTGAGTACCATTATATGGAAACAGAAAAGATAATACAATTATGTTATTAAAATGTCTCATAGATGTAATGTAAAAAGTCAATTTAATCTTAAAAGTCATCATCTTTGATCATTTTAAGAACTCTTTAACATACACCTCTCGAAACAATATAATTATATATAATTATAACCTGCAATCTGGAATTTTTGGTACTATCAAACTCTGGAATTCACTGCTGCAGTAAATGTCATGGTTCCATATTTCCTAGACATCTGAATAAATGAGGAAGAGTTACTAGACAGAAAAGGAAATCAAGTCACCTATTTGATACTAGATTTGATCACTAAAATGATCTGAGGTTGCAGGTGATTCATAACTAGTAGATCTTTCCTTACTGAAAGTATAGTCTGTACTGAAATCAACAGCTCATCTTGTGCCATCCCACTGTGCCATCCCAGTCTCATGTGTCATGGTAAAAGGTGTTTCAGAGGACTCATTTGCTACTCCAGGCCTGATGTGTTCAGTCTTCCATAACACAGTCACTTACAGGTGGTGTCTTTACCTTATACCACTAGAACAATCCTGCAGAAATTATGTTATCCAGTGGGAATTCATCATACCACAGCAAGGCCCAAGCTCCCCCCACCCTTTCTGATGCAAATACTGCCACTGAACTAAAATATAAAAGGTGTCAAAGAAGCAAAACTACCCTGTAAAGGAGCTTTTTCATCGCTTATGTATAATTGGATCTGGTAAAAGAATCAAGCAGGATGTGACCCTCTGCTACAAGGACATGGAAAACCTGAAAATTAAGAAAACAACCCAAACCAACCAAACACACACCTCCCCCCCACCCCCCGAGTATCCACTCCTTTGACTCTGGAGTTCATTTACCGATGCAAGATGTGAGCCTTGCAGCAACCAAAGTAACTGGACACAACTATTCGTACAATGCACCCAGTCAATGATTTTGTGATGGCTTGACATAAAAAGCAGCACTCGCCACACAGTACCTGGGTGATAACAGGAGCCTGGTTAGGACCTGCTGCCCCAGAGACACATCTTTGCAGAGTGCAGAGCCTGTAGTTCTCACTGGGGTTTGCTTTGTTGCTGTTGTCATTTTGTTGAAGTGAGAGAAAGCAGAAATCTTACTTCACCCATCTTTCTTAGCCTTAAATCTCTTAGTGCGTTAGAACGAGCTCCTCTCTTGACTAAACACAGGGATCTCTTCTACTCCATCATTTTCAGTATTATCACCAAGAAGACAGGCATAAAAGTCTCACTATAAATGAGTGAAGTTCACAGGGTTTAATGAGCTCAATTCTCACTGCAGCCTGGCCTGACTGGCAACAGCACATGAAGTCTGATTTCAGGGTTTGGCTCAGCCTCCTACACCAAAACAGTGTGCATTAAAGATCTAGGCTTCCTCATAACTGAATACTCATTAAAACAAAACTGCAGACACAGAGAGAAGAATATAATGAAACAGTAGATGACTCAACAATAAATCATCATCAATTCTACTAAGCCCTCTTCAACCTGTTTACACAATGGAGCAAAGCTATGAGGAAGCCACACACAGACTGCAAAAAAGCATGCAAACCACCACAAAAAGCTTGGCAAAACATGGAATTGTTTAGGCTGGAAAAGATCTTTAAGGTCATCAAGTCCAACTGTTACCCAGCACTGCCAAGCCCAGCACTAAACCATGTCCCCAAGCGCCGCACCTATGTGTCTTTTCTCTTCTGAACAAGGAAAATTGAAGAGACGCATTTGTTTATGATACCAATAGAATAGCTGGTTTCTAACAAGACAAATATGATCCCAAGTTAATGTGAAGTTAGTATATATAATGCAGCATATCAATTTTGTATGACATATGGGTTTGTCCTGCATAACAACAACTTAAACCCACCATTGTGTTGCAGTGACAACTACACTGTAAACCATTGCAGTGGGACACACATTAAATCATTGCAGCAGGTAGGTTGGCACACAGAGAAAAATCACTGCGAAATGATGAATGCCTTACATTTTACAACATAAATACTTCTTTCAGGACTGCAACCCCCTGTCACGACAGAAGGACCTTCTGGTATTACACCAATTTATTAAGTAAGCCCCACTGCAACAAAAAACAAGTACAGGACAATCACAGAATGACAGCGTGCTGTGGGTTGGAAGGGACCTTAAAGCTCACCCAGTTCCAACCCCTGCCACAGGTTGGGACACCTTCCACTAGAGCAGGTTGCTCCAAGCCCCTGTGTCCAACCTGCCCTTGAACACTGCCAGGGATGGGGCAGCCACAGCTTCTCTGGGCACCCTGTGCCAGCGCCTCAGCACCCTCACAGGGAAGAACTTTTCCCTTGTATCTAACTTAACTTCCCTGGTTAAGTTTAAACCTATCCCCCCTTGTACTGTGTCCCTCATATGGATGCAACAGCAGGGAAAGCATCCAGGAGCCTTCACCTAAAAGTCCAGCAGAGTACTATGAAATACAGACCTAGAAGCATATCTTTTCTCTTACAGCCAAGAAGCTACCTGTAAAACAAGCCCTGACTCCAGAAACACTTCATGTGATACAGTGGGCAGCATGGCTTAGCTGGGGATCTCGGAAGAGTTGGAGCCATTTCAGTTTGACAGATAGCTGCTTGCAGCCCATCAAATGGTTGTGCCAATTCTCCCAGTGATGCTAACATAATAATGGCAACTTCCATTCAGTTTAGTGAAGCTAAAGCCTGTATGTAGAGAATGTGGATGTGTAGTTCTGGTCCTGCAGGACTGCCCAGCCATTGCACTGCTTGATCTTGAAAAGCCCTCAGAACACATGCTTCTATAGGGAGCTTCATGGGGGGCATATGGCCAGAATACAGATACAGCATGTCATTTCTGGCACTGATTTAACAAGCATACATGAGAAGTTGGTATGTACAGTTCTGATAGCCAATATGCTGATATCTCCAAGGGGGTGAAAAACAATTCACATTCCTGGTCTTAGCAGCGGACCACTGAAGTTACTATCTTCTTGAGGGTATCAGTGCCTTCAAGTTGCCTCAGAATGGTAGTAAGAAACCATCACAATTGATCTGTTCATTTAACAGTTCTGCTTTTAAACTTCCTTTCTTGTTCTTATATCCATGTGAAATTCTCTCACACAGGAAAGGACTATATCACATCCAAGTGGAAGGGCCCTTGCTTAGTGTTTGAAAGCAATAGGAAATGCAGAAAAAGAATCCCAAATCACAGGGTCTTCAGCCAAAACACCGTGGGGGGAATTATCCAGTGTTAAAAATCAGTTGTAAAAGCAGAGAAACTTTCTACATGTTCTGTACAAGCTACTGTCTTTCTCGTCCCTTCTATCAACTATTTTAAGCCATTCTGCCTCTGCTGGCGTCAGTTGTTGCTAACCATAGTAATCTCCTTTTACAGGAAAATAAAAAGGCTTCATGTGATTATGTAAAGTCAACCAAGAATAGAGATGAATATAAATACCAAGGAATATATCAGCTGTTAACATTCAAGACAAGCTGTAAGCTTTGGGAAGCAACAATGTTTAGATGTCTTTAGTAGGCATTCACCATTTGTGTAAGAAAGAACTACAATATCTTGAACTGATCTATTTAGATTTGGGGACAGGATTTCATGAGAGGCTGGTGCAGCAACAGCTTCCTACAGGACAGGGGCAGTAGTGTCATGGTCAGGACTTAGCTTGACCACATGGACTGAAATCTCATTTCTGGCTCTACAGCCAAACTGAATCCAGGTCTTTCTGTTTGTTCAGGGAGGAAAAGGAAAGTTATTTGAGTGAGTTTCAGGTTTTTACCAGTTTTCATGCTTTTTAAAGATAATACTTCCTCTTTTTTTTTTCTTTTTGGGGTGTGTGCGCACACACTTTTCAATTCTCTTCCCTCCATCATCATAATTTCTCTTTTTCATGGAAGCACAAACTGAAGATGACAGTAATTCTGACCCGCACCACACAGAACCCTGACTGCATGGGAAAGCTTTGCAGAGATTAGCTGGAGTTTCCAGTTCTAATGAACCAGCTTAAACAGAGACAGTGTTTACAGGCAGGAGAACCAAACCCACTCAATTACCGTCTTCATGCGAGGCGCCCAGGGCTGCCAATGCTCTTTTGATTGCAGTTCCCAGAGGTTTAATTTACAGCTTTGTGATACCTTTCCCCATAGCTGCTACTGGACCTGATTAGTAGCTTGCAAAGGAAACGTAAGTGAAAGCAGTCGGAAATTGTAGGTGGTTTGGCTCTGCAATGCTTGGGAGTTCCCAGGTTTCACCTCAGCTTTCTGAGTCATTCTTGAAGACTGGGAAGTTAAATTCTCATGTTGCCCATATTTTTGTTGATCTATTACAGCACTTTGCAACTTTCCATAAAAAGCTTCCATAAAAAGGCTGCCACAACTGACATACCCTTCCATCACCCTCAAAACTTCAGAAAACAAGCAGTCACTGACTGTATCTGACAAACCACAGAATCATGGAATGGTCTGAGTTAGAAGAGACTTTAAAGCTCATTCAGTTCCAAGCCCCTGCCACGGGCAGGGACACCTTCCACTAGAGCAGGTTGCTCCAAGCCCCTCTGTCCAACCTGGCCTTGAACACTGCCAGGGATGGGGCAATGTTTGCTTTAAGGGAAACAAATGATTAGTACTACAACCAGACCATACAAACAGGGCACACAAGTGCCTCCCTATGGTGCCTTATAACAAAACTTGCAATGAAATTGTACACAATACCTTCCCCCCCCCCCCCCCAAATCTTGTGTTGCAGAGTCCATGAACTCCGTAGCTTCCATCATAATATTTCTTAGCATGTAGAGGTCACACCACTATTCTCAATGCACAGACTTCTTTCTGTGACAAAGGATCTCAAACTTGGCCATTCCAGAGCAAGATATAAAACAGAACAGATGAAAAGCAGTGAAGAAGATGAAGCAAAATACAGTGAAGTGCTGCTTTGAGCAGCATGTGCATAAGCACTTTCTTGACTGATGGCCGTAGCTCAGAATCTTGTTAAATCAGATGAAGCTGCTGAAAGCCTTCCCTGGCTTTAGCTCCTCAAAGCCACTGTAAAAACATTTCAGTCATTTTGGAGCCCCCGTCTCCTCAATTTATGGCTCCTGTGATCACTGAGTCATATCTGCAAGTCGACTGAGGCCTGCCACCATGTCGTGGCAACAGGTTCCTGCCCTCAGCAGAAAGCTACCAGTGCCTGGTGTGTCTCCTCAAGCACCAACCCTCCTGAGCTAAACCGGGTACCACACAGTGATTTCCAGCCACATTAACATGCCACACAGCAAGCTGATAGCTGACAAGCTGCCATTCAGCACCCCTTCCACAGGGAAGATAAGAGGGCAGCCTCACTGCAGGGGATGACTGCTGCTACTGCAGACTGGAGCCCAGAGCATCTCAAGTGGGTTAACGTCAGAGGTTAAAGGCACTTACAGATATAGCCAGGTCAGCACCTCGGGGAGCCGGAGGCTCTCGGGTGTATCCCTGTGGTCATCCTGATCCCAGACCTGCAGCAGGTCCCTTCACTCATGGTACAGTGTTATGCACGGCAACTGTTCAGACACGGCTCAGGCTGCATTATCATACTGAGCTGCACTGAACAATAACAGAGTGCTAGGAAAACAGAACAGGTCTGTAAGCAGCTAAGCTACACTAGAAATGAATTCTGTACCCATCTTGTTCAGCACTAGATACTTAAGTGCTTACAAATTTGGCCATAGAGTCACAACTGAAAGTAGTATCATTCCTCCCCCTCCAAAATCCCTTTCAGCCCAATAAAAAACAACAATGTAAATGTCAATGCTAACCCAGTATGAAACACTTGTGCGGTATCAGCCTGACACTTAAACACAGAGGGGAATCAAGTTGAAAACAGATTTCAAGTCACCACGATTAAGAACTTTGTGACAGAACCCTCTTCGAACATGAAAAGCCAAATAAGACATGCTCCATTTTTAATTCATGCCAGTAGTTACAAACGATACAGGTGTTTCAGAACAGTGACTTACATTCTCTCTCCTACTCTGAGCACAGCAGTAAGAATGAACAATGAGATGTGACTATGATGGAAAACCAGCCTCTACATCTGAATTTTAACTGAGGCGTCTTTCTGCATATACCATTGCACTCTGCAAGTAGTACAATGCTATCTGTGAAGTAATTAATCTTCTTCCTTCTCTCAGTCTCTCATCTACCAAACTGTGCTGAAAATTTCTTGTGCATCCTGTTTCTGTAGTAAAGATATTACTCCTGAGTTATCTGCACATTGAACATTAGTGATGAGATGCCTTGTACCTCCCTAGGATAAGATGCCTCCAAGTTCAAAGCTTCTAATGATTTCCTTTGTGAAATAAATCTCCCTGCCTGATAAAAGCACTCCTCCATCCCTGACAGCCTGCATCTGTATCATCATGCACAATACAGATGACAGATCTGTGTCTGCAGAAAAGTGGGGTTATACCCTTGTGCTTTGTGGTCCTGTTGCCACACAAGAGAGGGTTAGAAACAGCCCAAAGCAGCAAGGCTTCCCCTTCCCATGTGCCTGCTGAAGAACATGTAGTTGCTTGGTATAAATACTGTAAGTATCATAGAATCCCAGACTGGTTTGGGTTGGAAGGGACATTAAAGCTCATCCAGTTCCAACCCCTGCCACAGGCAAGGACACCTTCCACTAGAGCAGGTTGTTCCAAGCCCCTGTGTCCAACCTGGCCTTGGACACTGCCAGGGATGGGGCAGCCACAGCTTCTCTGGGCCCCCTGTGCCAGAGCCTCAGCATCTTCACAGGGAAGAACTTCATCTGATCTTCTTCAAGTGACCCAGCAGCATTTAAACTGGGGAAGCTGATACCCCATAGAAGTTACAGTTTCATGGTGCAGACTGAGGCAAGGATCACACAGAAAATGTGACTTGTGAAGAAGTGTCTGAGAGATCTCTTGCATCTTCCCAGAAGTAGCACTAGAAGTGAAAATCACAGGACTCCAGGAGCTGACCTTTCCCACAACGTGGTCATCAGCAACAGAGCACCAAAGAGATGCATCTCATTTAAAAACCAAAGCAAAACAAACCCTGACCAAACCCCAACACCATCCAAATGAGTATCTGTTTTGCTGCACCTGGAGTTGATTCATGGTCCTTAAGTGATTTTACCAGGAAATTGAAATAAATATACCTAGAATTTGCATGTGTCTACATTATAGATTTCAATCAATGGGGCTTCCAAGTCTTTTATTAAGAAAGCACAGATAATGACTGAAAGAAAATCCACCAGTTTGATTTGGTGGCTCTCTCTCCATTCAACTTCACTGATCAGACAAATTAAGAAGGATAGTGAGCTTACCCAGAAGCCATTTGTTAAACATCTTCAAAAATCAATGCTTGACACAACTGAGGATCTTTTTGCAACAGAATTTTATTTGTCATGTTGGCCTCGAAGCGTCAGCTAATAATTCACTCCACAGTTCCATAAACCTCCATCACTATCTTTCACACAACCTTGCAGTTTCACAGGCTGTTGTTAAGAGTAGCTTAAAATAGTCTGTTATCAGTCCTGACCGTCACTGTTATAACCAAACAGATGCACTATCTGTGATTGTTCTGACAAGGAAACAAAATAAACAACCCAGTAACTTTGAAAAGGACATAGACACACTGAATACATACACAGCTGATGGCTACCCACTCACCAGCTCGTACCATGAGCAATGAAAACTCAGATCAGCTACACAGAACTGCTATTCCAAGCTAATGATGAGCTGGGGATGGGACAGCCATAGAATCATGGACTGGTTTGCAATGAAGGGACCTTAAAGCTCATCCAGTTCCAGCCCCCTGCACCTTCCACTAGAGCAGGTTGCTCCAAGCCCGTGTCCAACCTGGCCTTGAACACTGCCAGGGATGGGGCAGCCACAGCTTCTCTGGGCACCCTGTGCCAGCGCCTCAGCACCCTCACAGGGAAGAACTTCTGCCTTCTATCACTCAGTTCTAATCCAGATCTGAATTTTCTGTCTTCCCAGATCTTGGCTGCCTGCACATATGCATCTGGTTTGAATGACGGACTATAGAACACTCAAGCTGCAGGTCAAGGTAGCTGGAATTCCTATGATTTGAGTATACAGGCACATTTCCAAAGCAGCCAGGCTTACTGAGCTATGATGTTCCCCACAGAAATAAAAAACCCCACAGAATAAAAATCTTAAGTAGACAAACTAGTTTGGAAATGGTAACTTCTTTCAGTCATACACACTGTTCTTAATTCTGCAGGATCAAGAGGCTTCCCATCTTCAGTCACAAACACATTACATCTGATTTAGTTCAGCTTCCTGATTCCCAAGCTCCTGAAGGAGTGCATCAGCTAAGTGCCAGCCTGAACTTCACTGCACTAGAAAGGCTACAACTTACACATGCCTTAAGTCTTCAGCCCAACAAATAGCACTTTCTGTGCAGTAACAGGAAACCACAGACAGAATTCCTTCCCTCAGCCATGACTGAGTCACTGCAGGGCTCTGCACGTGCCCCAGGCCCTTCACACACAGCCTAAATCCAGTTACTTTTCTCCTGCTGCAGGCACTCCCTATGTGAGGTTAGACTCTGGCATGTAAGCACTTCACCTGCGAGCACCTCAGACAAATACTCTTTGCCCCCTCAGTGGACAGGTTAGGCTGTTACCCAACAAAAAACTGCCAGAAGATCTGTTCTTTCTAGATAGTTACTGCCTTAAGTCTTTACAAGAAGGTCACCCTGAGAGTCAACAGACTCCAGCTAGAGAAGGGTCACTCTGTCGACCCCAGAGGTGAAAGAAACTTCAGAGCACAGGGACTTGCTGTGAAGGTTTCAGGGTGAAATTTTACTTCTCCAAGTCTGTTGTTGTTGTTGTTGTGTGTGTTCAGTGTAGTTTGTTTCTGCAGTAGGGATAGAACGTGCTATTGCTACTTGTTTTGACAGCACAGCAAACTCTCCATTACCTCTCTTCCACTTAGCGGGTCCCGATAATGTAATGTTGTCTCCACAGGCTTGTGCATCCAATGGGCAAGCAATTGCAGAAGCAATTCCACACACTACCCTAGGAAATGGGGAATTACTGGTATGGGAAATCAGAACAGAAATAACTGGGGGGCAGTGCACAGCAGTCATGTATAAATGCAGACGGTAGGACACTGCTAATGCAATTTAACTTAAACACAACAGGAGTTCCTCATATACCTGACTTTGATGGATTCTCTACAAGCATGTGGATACACCTGTGGACGTGACTGTGTGGTTCAGTGCTATGTTGTTTACAGTATAAGGAAACAAAACCTGGCAGAGTGAACAAACACTGAGGAAACAGAGAAGGTAACCTAAAAGAGAAGGTAACCTAAATGCATTACCTCACTATTGTACCCTGCCTTTCAAATGCAGGATACGCAGACAGATGGGAGTGAGGAGCAAAATCCATATGTTTCCTTTACAAACTCTCACAGAACACTCTCTGAACTGTGTTTGTGGAATTAATCAGATGAGTGGCAAACATTACACATTTGTAATGTGCATAAGCAGTGTTGCTGCAGCTAACACTGAACTGTTCCATTACAAACTCTGATGTTATGAGTTTAATATTCCCAGCTGGGAAAAAAAACCCCACTTTGGGCTGAATGCATGTGGAATCATACTGCAAATGTACCTATCTGGATTGAAACTTCATGGCTCTAACCAAGAATACGTTTACTGCTGAGCTAAAAATCAACAGGGGATAACACATTCCTGATCTAGGCAAGGATTAAACTAAACATGTATTTATTCCCAGGAGTTTATAAGAATAGAAGTAAAAATTCTAACCACTGACCAATCTGCAGGCAGCACAAACAAGCCTGGACAGGGAAATCATTATCATTGTCAGCAACACTTCAGAAAAAAAGATGTATCTCTGGTTTTAAGGCTTTGCAAATTTGGAAATAAGCAGATATTCTCAAGGAAGGGAATGGCAACAGCAAACAGATGCTGCTGTGATTCACGGAGAAATTAAGACAAGTTGGGCACATATTTCCCATTGTAATTGAGATGCTATTACTCAAGGCATCTAAAAAGTATTTTTCTGGTTACAGAATAAGCTCTTAGGGGTAAGTTAATGGTGAGTGAACCACAGAAGGTGTCTGGTCCCACATTTAGCAATAGAAACACCTGCGTGTTCTGTGCTGTTTAAGCCCCAGGACAGGTGTGGCTCCCCATTTTTGTTTTTAAATGTGAAAGGAAATCCACTCCTTTTTATGTGCATCATTATCTGTTGTAAACTATCTACCTGGGTCTGGAATAACAGCATCACAGCAGTTGCTTGTTACTGTTGACTCATTTTCTCTCCCCTTGCCTAAAGCAGGTTGCAGCCAGAGGTGTTTCTGAAGTGGAAAGAACACACAATTTCTGTGGTTAGGAAATGATCAGAAAATTAGCCCCAGGGAAGGATGGAGGAAAATACCACCAATCTGCCAACAGATTATATTTAATCTTCATATATTATAGCACAAATCTTTATTACAGAAACCACCTTTTCTCTTAGCAATTATATTGATCACTGCAGTGATTCACAAGTGAGCTCTATCATGGGAGATCAGTAGCTGTAATTTTATAGTGCTGTAATTTTATAGGCCACAGCAAAACTCTCATCTTCCACTGCAAACACAGCACTGTTTCTAGATCTTGTATGACAAATAAAACACTTTGTAAAGAATATAGGGAAATGCTTTGTGCTAACCTCCTTCTCATTATATAAAAGCTTTTAATGTATTACCAGTTTTAAACAAATCTGCTGAGGAGATATTGTCTCTGCAGAACAGTAATGGATTTAGATTACACAATCATCAGGAATCTCTGGTTTTGTGATTGAGCACAGGCTAAAGGCTTAATGCTTCAAACCAGGGTTGGCCTCCCTGATTTATGAGGCCTCAACATAATCAGCATCTCCCACTTACTATGAAACTCATAACTTAAAATGCATATAATATACTCGTCAGTACTTCTTTGTCTTATATACATATAAAACCGATTACATGTGTGTATGTACATTACAATGAAAAATTAAACTGAAAGGATAGCAAGCAAATATGTAGTTGCTTATAGGGCACCTGCAAGGATGCTGTAGAGGGACTCTTCATCAGGGACTGCAGTGATAGGACAAGGGGTGATGGGTTCAGACTGAAACAGGGGAAGTTCAGGTTGGAGATAAGGCAGAAGTTCTTCCCTGTGAGGGTGCTGAGGCGCTGGCACAGGGTGCCCAGAGAAGCTGTGGCTGCCCCATCCCTGGCAGTGTTCAAGGCCAGGTTGGACACAGGGGCTTGGAGCAACCTGCTCTAGTGGAAGGTGTCCCCGCCTGTGGTAGGGAGCTGGGTGAGCTGTAAGGTCCCTTCCAACCCAAAACAGGCTGGGATTCTAGGACTCTCTCTCATACATTTGAGTACTTGGATACAAGAGGACTCTCCATTTTCCTAGATGTTAACTAACTGCTAATAACAGCACTGAAGTAACATTACAGCAGTGTCCCTAGGACACGCTAGGCTCAAAAGATTCCCCACAGGACATGCTATGTGGTTACATGAAAGTGGGAAAAATAAAGTTCAAAGGCAAAACCCCCCAGTCCTTCCTCCTCATTCAAGCAGAGTTAGAGCCCTCTTTGCATGGCACCATACGGGCCTAAACTGGAGGCTATGCCAGCAAAGAGGGATTTAAAAACTGAGAACAAGTAAGAGCAGACATTTGCCTGTCCAGTGTACAGTTAAATGAACAGTGAGGAGCAGTTAATTTGCTGTCTTGGTTACATTTAATTAATGTCATTATTCCTGGCTGCCTAATAGATCAGGTCTGTAATTAAGCAACTACTCTCCCCTGATTAAAAAAAGAAGTTATTGTAACTAAAGCTTTGAAACAAATATAACTATAGTCAACAACAACACTGTCACGTAGTTCTATGTCTGTACTTAAACTCTGCACATAGTGTGAGGAGTCTCTGCTCATGGTAGGGGGTTGGAACTGGATGATCTTAAGGTTCCTTCCAATCCAAACCATTCTGTGATTCCAGTCTGTAACACGGCCATGCTCTCCTCAAAAGAATATTCATTTATCAAGTGTTGCAATTCAGATTCCTAGTTTAAAACTGGACGCTTTGACACACTCAAAGGTTAACATTTCCCTCCCTTCACCAGGGAAAGGGTTTGTATCCATCTTTTCCTTCAAGCATCATCAGATTTAGCCTGAAAACTGGAGTTTTACAGACTTCACTGCAGCACTTGATTCTAATATTATTTCTATTCAAATATAGATACAAATATTAGAATATAAGTATTATAAAGTAACAAGGTCAGAATGAGCAGAAGCCATTTTAATCTCCATCTCTTTTACTCTGGAATAGTTTGATCACTTTAAGGGGATTCAGAACAAAGGTCTGGAAGCCATATGGGCCCACACCAGCATTAATCTAGTTTGCCTTCCATGCCCTGCTCATTCTCTCCCCGCCTCCCCACTGGATGCACTTGATCTGTCATGTTCAGCAAGGACTCAGAGCTGAGGTCAGACAAGGTGCAGGATGTAACCCCACTTTCCACATTCCCATGGATTACCCCAAATGGTGAGATTAGAGCAGTGTGGGCAGCTGGAAACCTCATCCCCCTCTCCCCCTGCTTCCATCCACTGTGGGAGGAGGGAGGATGTGCACAGAAATATTCTTACACATAAGCAGGCTTCTGCTTTTTAGGGGAGGGGAGTATAATTCAACTGTATTTAACCTTTAGCCTTAGTTCTTGTCTCTTCAAAAGGAGGTAAGTGACTCATGCAAGAAGACAGAATTGGCTTGAAAAAGATCTCTGGGCTCCATCTAGGGTTAACAAGTGAAATCTTTCCATTAGAGAGGAGACAAAACTGGATTATCTAAAGGTTCCTTCTGGCTTTAAAAGAATACATCGAGAAAGCTGTGAGAGACAGCTGATTCCCTGCTCAGTGTCCTGAGCCTAAACACGGGACTACTGAAGGAACAACTGCAAATCACCAGCTTAGGAAAGACAGAAATGGAAATACAACAGGATGCAAAAGGTTTCTAATTGTTTTTACCGCTATCAGACAAATGCTGCCCTGAGGTATGCTGTGTATGCACTCCTGCTTGCTCTCTATCCCATGGGCAACTTCATGGCAGCAAAATTATGTCCCACAGGTTCAGGTAAGAGCAGAATCCACTGTGTGTCCAGCCTGGTGCAGTCTCTTTCATTTCTATCACTGACATGATCAGATTCTACTGAATTTTAGCTAATTTCCTTAGTAAAAAAATCCTTTATGCATATCATGGAATCCTAGAATCCCAGCCTGGTTTGGGTTGGAAGGGACATTAAAGCTCCTCCGGTTCTAACCCCCTGCCACGGGCAGGGACACCTTCCACTAGAGCAGGTTGCTCCAAGCCCCTGTGTCCAACCTGGCCTTGAACACTGCCAGGGATGGGGCAGCCACAGCTTCTCTGGGCACCCTGTGCCAGCGCCTCAGCACCCTCACAGGGAAGAGCTTCTGCCTAAGAGCTCATCCCAATCTCCCCTCTGGAAGATTAAAGCCATTCCCCCTTGGCCTGTCCCTGCATCCCTTGTCCAAAGCCCCTCTCCAGGTTTCTTGTAGCCCCTTTAGGCTCTGGAAGCTAGTCTAAAGTCTCCATCTATTTCGTCAAGATTTTAGGAAGCTAGGGATTTATCATTGCCATCCGTTGTTCCTGTGCTATGTGGAATGAGTACAAAATGCCGGTGTACCAATAAAGGAGCATGCATGTGACATCCTGCTGCACATGGGCAGGCAGGCACACCAAGTACAAGAAAACTCCAGGACAACACACAGGAAAACCCACTCAAGTCCCCAGGTCTCCACAGAAACAGATGACAGGATGTAGTGTTATCTGCCTGCTAAGATAAGACACTGATCTGACAGAGGTGCAAATACTTACAAGCAAACCTTCTAGCACTGAGGGAGAAATGAGAGTAACTCCACCAGGCAAAGATAGAGACTTCTTTCAATGAAAATATAAGGCACAAGCAGCTTGTAGAACTTCCTTATTAGCCTGGGAAAACTCCTGTGTACTAAAAAGCCCACAGAACATACTTCATTTCTCAGTCCAGCACACGAACCAACCCCCATTCTGCCATTTGTTCATTTACAGCAAATATTACCAAGGGACACAATTTTCTGCCTGACACAATCATTTCAATTTTTACCACGACAAATGTTTTGAAGAGCAAAGAATAATTAAATCATTTTCTAGTGCAAAGGAAGCCTCACGGCCTCATTGGGTGTTTGTACCGTTCTGTAAATCCTCTAATGATTTTCTGCTAGTTTAAATATTACCTTCCCATACCAAACTGATTACCAACATGAAATACACGTGGCAGAGGGACTTGCAGGAGACACCAAGTTCCTAAATCTCTGATGTGAATGTTACTCGCCCTATGAGTCAGGATAAAGCATAACGAGTCCGAATTCCAGGCTGTGATGCTTCTTGTTCACTTGAAATCAAATAACCCGCTCCAAAAAGAGAAAGGAAATTGCACCTTGAAGCTCAAATTCACTCTTCAGTCACCGTAAAGAAAAACACCTCCCAGTTTGCCCAAGATACTCTGTCTTCAAAGTTATAATACACAGAAATATACAAAAGCTATAATATACATTTGATACGGATAGACAGGAAACTCGAGCTGTAGACATAAACTAATATTTTAAAGTAATTCACATCTGATCTACAAGTGTCCTAAATCAGTGAGTTCTCATTCTCACTTTAAAATGGTGGGGGTGAGCAATGAGCAGCTATTTCCTTCATAAAGATTATGGTCTGTGTTTCACTTCAAGTGCATCGTGTGAGAATAGTGATTTCCAGCTCAGGCCTCTCATTCTTTGTTTTGCTCAAAAATGAGGGAGTAACGGGCTCACCTTGAACCCCAAAACCTGACAGAAAAGCATTTGATGCTTTTTGCAGTGCATGGATCTGTAGAAAGTTGGATCCTTTAAGTGGGTATCTACTGCCACTGAAACTAGAGCAGCCTCGCGACACTGCCACCTCAAGGCTCTCCAGCATTCACCTGAAGTTCTAACAAAGAGATGTTACGAAATGCTGAACCCATTTTCATCTATAATGAAGCAAAACTGTTCATCCCCAGCGATACGACAAAAATCTAATTTTTCCCCCACCTTTAAAAACACTGCCCCCACTAAGTCATTCCAATCTCTCTCTCAGCCACTTTGCAGCCATGAGGCACTAGATAGATGACCATTTCTTCCCAATTCTCCGTAAGGTTAGAGAACCAGGCAGGAAGGAATCCCTGTCAGAAGGAATCCCGTTTTTTTTTCCCGCTGGATCTCAGAAGCAAGTTAAGCTGGGCTGTTTCCCAGCATCTGTGCAGCAAACACAACCCACATCAGGAAGCCTGCTGGCTGCTAACTCTGGAATGGGCTCAGGCTGTTCACAGGCAGGGGATGGTTGTCAGGCTTGAGGATACAACTCTAATTACAGCTGATGCACGGAGGCCAGGTTGGACACAGGGGCTTGGAGCAACCTGCTCTAGTGGAAGGTGTCCCTGCCCGTGGCAGGGGGTTAGAACTGGATGAACTTTAAGGTCTCTTCCAACCCAAAGCAGTCTGGTATTCTATGATTAATGCTCAGAGCTGCAATTGAACAGCCCAGGTCAGTGTATCATGCCTGCCATGGTGACACGAACACCATCCCATCGATAATGCATATTTATTTCTGGCACTCTTTTGTTGCTATGTTTAGCTTGACTCTCCACCTTATTCATACAGTCTGACCTCCATGCCCTCACAAAGGGATAGTTCAGGTCAGAGCTCTGAAGCTTTAGTGTAGTTTTGTATGACAGCAGACAGAGACCACTGCTGTGATTCAGTCAAGACAAAGCTGTCAGGCTCATAGGGAGTAGCTAACTTGGCATCCTAACCAAGTACTGCTCTGGTTTGCAAATGTGAAAATTTGAGAAACTAAATGAATTTCTCAAGGTCAGAGAAGGAGTCGATAGCAATTTCAAACAGAGCCCAACTGACTGACACCTTAATGACAGATTGACCATTCATTTGCTCTTTGATTCACTCACGGCACTGTGAGCGCACACCGAGGCTTCAAAGTTGAACCATTACATTTTAATTTCACTTTGCCCTGGTAGAACAGGGACACAGGTATGGGACAACAGCTAATCCAGTCTCTAAAGAGTAACTCCATGGAAGCAGGGTTGCTTCATAAACAGAGTATTTATGCCTTCTCCTTGAATCCTGCCTACATCGCGCTCTGAGTTCTTCTGGGCTGCATCAGTTAAGGAAGTGAGAGCTAATTCTTTTCTGCAGCACACGAGGCATCCAGATAACCACAGTGATGGGAGCAGCAGAAAAACCAGACCAGAACAGTGAACACAGTTGTCCCAGTGTGAGAATGGAAGTGGAGAAAGTAGATTTAATCCTTTGAATTCCAAAATAAGTTCATTTCTATCAGAAACTGGAGAGAAGGACCAGAGGTTCCTTTAATAGCAATGTAACGATTTTTCTTGCCATAATGAAACTGGAATTCAGGTTTGCTCAGTGATAACAATTCGAATTTTAAAAGCACAAGCCTAATATGCACACACTGAAGTTTTAAACCACTGGGAGGGTTTTTTTTAGGGGGGTGAAGTATCACAAGTAAACAGCAGTTACAAATGACATTAAAGCCTTACTGACAAGAAAGGAGGACTGGCTCACATTTACATGCAGCAAAACTGTGCCCTTCCAAAAGCACCATTGCTCCATTCTGCTGTTAAAATGACAAAAAAATAACCCTCCACCCCAAGAGATGATGCAATTTAGTATTTCAGTGCTGAATGCACTTGTCAAATACTTAATCGTCTGCTCCTTTACGTTAAAAACTGTGCAGAGGGAGTTGCCCCTGGGGAATAGTAACAATCCACAGAACAGGGAATATTTCTGAAGGATACTTATCAGAAGAAATGAAGATATCACTAGGAAAGATGGCACTGTTGCTATTGTATGCTGAGGAAAACATTAGAGGTGGCTGGGGAATAGAATATGTGAGAACAGCAGGGCTCATCCATGCCGTGATTTGCTAAATGCACACTTGAGAGAACTGGTTAGAAAAGATTTGCACACCACAGTCTAGGTCTGCTTCTGCATACAGAAATCACAAGTTTCCTTTCAAGGGGCATAGAACCAACAATCCCTTTGGCAATGCTGTCCCCTTAAAGCCTGCTGGCTGTAGAGACTCCAAGGACGTCATGATCTCCGCTCAATGAGGGAGGCAAAGTCAGGAACTGGAGCTGCTCAGAGGCCCCTTGTCAAAGCTCCAGACCTGGCACTGAAGAGAAGGGTAAGGCCATGAAGGCTGAACTGAAGGGACAGAACAGGACAGAAGGCAAAAGCGTCACTCACATTAGCCACACTCCTAGATTTTCCTTTGGCTTCCAGAATGGAATAGAATTGAGTACAATGGAACAGAATTAAACCTTTTTTGCATCATCATCAATCTCTTCTTTCATGGGTTTGGGTTGGAAAGAACCTTAAAGACCATCTAGTTCAAACGCCCAAATTTCCTCCCTAACCCTTTCTTGTTTTACCAAATTCTTTCATTACTTCTTTCTTACTGCTTCTCTCCAGCCCTCCCCGCCGCCTCTCTTCACAGCTGGACCATTTCTCCTTTCCCAACAACATCAACAATGTTAATCATAAGCACACAGAAAACCTAAGTGAAAAAACAACTGCTCGCTTAGAACAATAGAAAATCCTAACCACTGACCTTTCATCAAACTCAATCCACTTGTGCTGTAAAGAGTTTCAAGTCTACCTTGTAGGAGGAACTGAGGTGGGTTACATCGACTGAGATTTATGTCTACAAACTTAATATTTATTGTTTGCTGGTTTGCTCATTGTGTAACAGACCCCTTTGAATAATCAGAAATTTAAAGTGAAGTCTTCTCTCAGTGAGAAGCCAGGCAAATTTGTTTACTACATCAGTCACTTCATGCGAGTCTAACTCAGCACTTACATCCTAACACCTGCAGTGCTTATCTAGCAGTTACACTTCATCTGTGCCTCAGCCTCCATTTACACATCAGGATCTATAGATATTAGATGGACAGATCTAATGGACAGACCCGCACAGAAAGCTGACTCCCTGACCCAGAACATCTATGTTCAAGATACCAGACATGAGTCAGGAGGTAAAAACCAGAGCAGAGAATATAGGAAAACACTTATGAGCCTGTATGAGAGCTGCCCCCAGAAGATGGTATTTCCCTCCCAGGGAAATTGTGCTGTTTCAAATTTAATTTTCCTCTAACAGAGAAACAAGAAAACACCTGCTACATTCAGCAAAAAAGAGCTGCACTTGTTTCAGCCCTTGCAGACAAAAGGTTTTCAGTGTTTCTAAGAACAAGTAACACAAAACCCAAGAACACCACCACGCATTGCAGTTTTCTGCACATAACACCCCGATATTCACAACTCACATGTAAATCTATGTAATTTATACTGATTCATCTGCAGCTTGTGAACAAAAATGTGTTTCTGCTCAAGGCCTTTATATTCCAGCAGGGATCCACACTGTGTGGCTAATTATAAATCATGTCTCTTCCTCCCTGCAAAATGGGAAGTGTCAGAACTATGACACAGGTAAGGATGTATCTGAAATTCATCATAAAATTCCTCATGCTTCATTTGCTTTGCAGTACATGGTAAGAATTCATCACCAGGACAGGAAAATAAGACTCTGCTCCTCATCATTCACTGGTATTCAAAGAAGCAGCCTTAGCTCTCCATGTTCTTTCCACAATGATCTGAGAGAGGAACCACAAGGGTATTTTGACAATATATTACACCTGAAGAAACGTGCTACCTGTGTAAAAAAAAACCAAACCAACTCCTTACATGAAGGTCAAAGGCCATTCAGTGATATGAATGGAAATGGGAAGCATAGAGAACTCCAAGAAAGAGAAGCCTCAAAATTGAGATTCCAGGCAGAAATGCCTCTTGGGAACACAGCGCTGCTTTCACTAGCGCTTTGACAGCAGAACTGAGAAGTGACACTGCTTGCTTCTAACCCCTCTTCTGCCTTCTAGGTTAGCTCCCAGACAGGCTCAGGTTTGAGCACAGTCTGTTCAGTCCCACGTGACTGAAACAGACCTTCCAGCCAACAATGTACAAAGGTACCACAGCCTCACTGCTATGGGGAATCCATCAATATCACTGAGACTAAATCTCCTTCTGTTGGAATTCCAGCAACCCCTCCAACAACTGGACTATGGTATTATCCTAGAACCACAGAATCACAGACCGGTTTGGGTTGGAAGGGACCTTAAGGCTCATCCAGTTACAACCTTCCACTAGAGCAATTGCTTCAAGCCCCTGTGTCCAACCTGGCCTTGAACACTGCCAGGGATGGGGCAGCCACAGCTTCTCTGGGCACCCTGTGCCAGCGCCTCAGCACCCTCCCAGGGAAGAGCTTCTGCCTCAGAGCTCATCTCAATTTCCTCTCTGTCAGTTTAAAGCCATTCCCTCTTATTACTGGTATCATTCACAGCAGCAAGAGCAGACAAATTCCAGAGTAAAAAAGACAGTCACAGCGCTCACAGTCTTTTCAAATCATCAGGTTCTGGGTGTTAACTTTCCTTTAATTAGACATGTATGATCCAAATCAGCTTGACTGCGACAACTCACTGATTACTAAGAAGGCACATGACCCCTAAAAATACCATACCTTTAGGACTGAGTCATTCTGCCCACTCCGAAGACATTCTTGGCAATGAGCATCGAGGCACAACTGCTCTTTCAAAATAATCTTATTTTATTCATTTAGTTTCACAATAAGTTCCAGAGTCCCTCACTGAAAATGTAGCTCTTTGCTATCAGATGCAGTACACGTGGTCTGTCACATACAATTTATTTCCTTAAAAATCTGAGATTAAACAGCCACAGGCTTAGAATGAAAATGGCCAGAAGAGGAAGAAATAAAAGGTGCGTTAGTCTACATATGTAAAGCATCCCAGGCAGCACAATGGTAACATTAATATGGAATTAACCTGAGACATTTCGTTATGAGGACTACAGGATTAGTTATCAGTGTATGAAGGAGGAAGGAAAGGTAATGAAAATGACAATAAAGGCATACATAATTCTGAGGGATTAGCTAGTGAAGGTGCAGGGGAGAAGTCATACATTCCCCTTCCATAGTTACTCTACTATAATCATGGTTTTGATCTATGTTACTACCATTTACTGCCCTGAACAAGCCATTAAACCTCACCTGCTGAATTAAAGGAAGCCATTCCAAGCATGACCCCCAAGTGGCCTTTGTGCAGGTATGCACAGACCTAAAACAAACACCACCATCACTTGGTGATAATTAATTTCAACCTCATTTGCCTCGTGCCAGCCCAGCAAATCCTCCCTCAGAACAGAGCTTCCAAATAGTTATGAAGAAAATGTTGCTGAGGTTCTGTGTGGTTCAGCCATAATGCAGTATCTGCTTCATTTCCAGCCATGTGGATGCAAACAGTCCTCCATCCCAAATCAGGAAGTAACTTAACTGACATATCTACTCATTAACTGACAGAAGAATCACTTCACCAGGTGATTTCATCCCCAGCAATTGTGTAAGTTCCTGCTGCTGTTGGGAAAGACAAGATAACAACAGTGAACTTTGGTGGTCTCCAGAATCAACCTGGCTCCGTGAAGTCAGTGCCAGGCTGCATTAAATCCTCTGTTCCCCATTTGCCAAACTCAAATACTGGAAATGTAACTGTGGTCACTTCCCAGGATGCTGAAACACAAGAAAGAAAATAAACTAAGTTACCCAGGTAGTAGCTGTATATTTTTTGTGTGCTGCTCAGTGCCATGTGGACTGCGTGTGCTAAGCCAGTGGCTGGAGGTTTGCTGCACAAACCAACATAGTTTTAGCATTCAAACCACTGCTATGCTAAGTGCTCTTCGGATAAGGTCTTCATTTGAGACTCCAGATAAATCATCCTAGCTGCTCCCTGCAGCACTCAATTGCATTTGTAATGTGCAGTTATGTTCTAGTGACTTTTAGCTTTGTTTAGGTTTACAATTCTGCCTGACACTGTGAATACCAATGCCTGGGTTTCCGAGCAGGCACCTGTAGCACAAGGGAGGTAAGTGACACCATTACACTGCAAATCAGTGATCAAAGCCCTGGTTCTGTTTTATAATTCTAGTCACTGGACTGCTTCAGCTCCTCAGCAGCGCTCCCAGATCAAAGGAGCCTTGACAAAGGCCCACGTGTAGAGTGATGCAATTTGTACAAATAGCAGGATGTGAACCTTAGTGGTTGGCACAGGTGACAGAATATTGGCTCTTGTGGTTTTGCAGCAGTTGTAACTACAGCAAGAGCTGTTCCAGATACCCCTACAGGCTAACAAACAGGATGGCACCCACCTGAAGTAACTTAGCATAAAGCTCAGTCAATTCTCCAGTACAACAGAAAATCAGAGGGTACCAGTCTAGTCCAACACCAAGTCCTGTTTCTATCCTGATCTTTCAAGATGCAGAGATGCTGTAAAATACCTGCCACTGAAAAGACTGTCCACTTCAACGACTCACTGCATGCCCCTACCCCGTCTCATGGATCTCTTGTACTGGGGCAGGCATAACACTACATTATGCAGTACAGCAAAGCATGAGCCAGGTCTAAAGCTGATGTCCCCGTGTCACATCTCAAGTCTATAATTAAGACTCTTGCCCAGTTGTATCCAGAACTCAAATGCTACTTTCCTTAACTCAAAGCAGGAGTTACTGTGAGTGTTGGGAAAGGCAGCACTGGAACTCTAGAAACCAGTTCTCTTCCTCCTCCCATCTTCTATAGGACTCAAAGTTTCTACTTCACACAAGCCCCTGTAACATTCTGATCACTTCTTCCTTGTACTCCTGCACAGCATATTTTGACATGCTTATTTTATCTTCATGAAAAACTGTTGTCATATGTTTAATGAATAATGAAACATAAAAATACCAATTCATCTTGTAGTGAGATTTCCCTCCCTAAATTAAACAACCTAATTACTCCCTGCTCTCATTAAATAAGTCATTTTTATTAGGCTATTTTACACTATAACTAACGGAACTCGGCTCCCAACTATTCTAAACCCAATTATATACCAAAGGTACCATCTTCATTGTATTCAGCCATATTATGCCAATACAGTCCTGGGTCCTGAAGGTAGCTTTATATAATAGATTGCAAGAATGAAAATCAACATTGATACTCAACCAGTAAGACCAGGAAAACAATTCCAGACCTTCAACAGAGCAATGGGTAAACTAAGACAGAGTGTGATCCACTGACCACCTACTCCTGACGTTTTTTAAACAGGTAATTCTGCACACAGAAGGTCAGTCATTTCCCAGAAGTTAACACAGAACTAGAAACAGAACTTCTAGATTTCTCAGTCTCAATTTTCACACAAATATGTTAGTCAGTGAACTGTACATAACAACACAAGAAGTGTTCAGCCAAAACATCCTCAGGTTTTCTGCAGGTACCCAACAGCTCAGTTTTACTGGCTTCCAAAGCTAATCCTCAGATGCATGGCCACACTTGAGAAGTGTAGGCTTACACAGACAGGCAGCTGCCCAAGGGTAGCAATGAAAAGCATCCATCGCTGAAGCTGTGCTCTAGGAGTTGCTCTTCTTCGCCCAGAGCAGCTGTGGCTGCCCCATCCCTGGCAGTGTGCAAGGCCACGTTGGACACAGGGGCTTGGAGCAACCTGCTCTAGTGGAAGGTGTCCCTGCCCGGGGCAGGGGTTGGAACTGGAGGAGCTTTAAGCTCCCTTCCAACCCAGATCAGTCAGGGATTCTATGATCCCATGGTTACAGGAAACAGGAGAGACATCAAGCTACATAGTCATCCAATCCAGTAAGCACATAGGAAAGCCAACACTGCAGTTACTGTTCAGGGCCTCCATTTCTCCTACTGCTTCCAACTGCAAACATGGTCACCACCCTATCAAAAGCATTATGCTATCTCCCTGGCGTCAGAGCTTAATGACAAGTTTTAGAATAAAGAACCATTCCCAGTAAGATTTTGAAACTTTCTGTATAAAGCAGATATAGAGACACATTTCCAAGCACTAGAAGCATTTGAAGGAGTAGTTTCCAAAGTTTTTCCTATACATTAAACCATAGTCTTGGTTCTTGGTGCTATGGGGATTTGTACAGGCTAACAGTATGATTCAGCACTGCACACAGTTTTCACGAGGGGGTGGGAAAAGGCAAATGCAAACTGTCAAGTCATATAGATGAGGGCTAAAATCTCAATCGAGCATTTTGAAAGCTTGTCAGGAAAATTAATTACCCTTTGATTTAAGGAGTTCATTTTTGTCCCCACAGACAAAAGCAGCATTTAACTATTAAAAGCTTATAGTGGTTGACAACTGACATGCAATTCATAACATAGCCAAAGGCAAAGTATAGCATATTCAAAACAGAGATCCCCCAGGCACCTCATTCTTTACCCCTTTGGTGCATTGTTTTGACTTCTATCAGAATTTCCCTAACAGTAAACCCTACACTGACACCAAAAGATTTGTCAAGAAGTTCCATGATTCATCATTTTATGTCCTCAGAGGAGTGATTTTTAACCTCAAGTTTTCTGCGATAATAGGACACTTCAAAAATTTAACAATAATTCCCATAATAGATGGAAAATGCTTAATGGGCCCCAGAACACACACACTTCATGCCCTGCCTCAGAAGGAAGCTGTCTTGACTGGTAGCTAAAATGTACCAAAGAAGAAAATCAGGGCTTGCTTCCTTCCATTCACTTGTGTCTATTAAATTCATCATGAAAAGGGAGCCCAGTGAGTAATAAGGTCTAATGTGAGCAACTGAACAGGCAGAAACATAGTGTGCAAACATGAGATGAAACAGAGCCCCTGAAATTAAACAGGGTTTTTTAATGAGGAAAAAATGGGTCATAGTCTATTTTGGAATGTGATTTTCTTTCCCTCCCTTCAGAAGGGAGAGTTAACCTAAGAAAACCTGGAGCCATGTGTACTCAGAGAGAGAAAACAAATACAAACCACACACACAATCTTCCAAGTACGTGCAAGGTAGAATAAAAAGAATTCTGTTGTTCAACCATCAACCCCCACAACAAGTGGCAGCAATCACAAAAGTGGAGAAATTGTGAGGTATATATAGAAGAGACTGTAAGAAATGTAATCTGGTAAACAGAGATGAAAAGCACATAATAACGACAGGTATTTTCAAAACACTGCATAAGACTTGTCCATTTGAGATCAGAAATAATGACAAACCCATGAGGACATCCTTTTCTACCTTCTACATATGAAATTAACTCCTCAGCAGCACTGTCCAGCCAGAATTGAATGAAGCCTCAGCAGTACTTGATGCAGTAGGTAAGAATTAGTAGCTATGTTTTAAATGCACAAAAGGATTTCTCAATGTCAGCAGATGAGTCAGTAGTGAAGTGAGGCCATCACACAGCTTACTGTATGCCGTAAATCATAGCAGGATGAATAAACCTGTCCAACTTTAAGCCCAGTCAAGAAAAGGGAGGGCTGCCAATATCATCAAGTAAAAGTAGCCCTCTAATATCCTTTTACTTTCCAGATCTTTTAAACTCCTCATCTAACAAGCCAACCATCCCCATTCCTTCTGCCTTATCTGCATGAGGCTGACTTCCTGGACAGGACAGGATTCTTACACTGCAGCCAACTCAGCATCAGATTCCCTGCTCTAATTCCTCTCAAGCCCTTCATACTGTAAAAGTCATTGAGTGATGACTTTATTTTAATAGGCAAGCAAGGCATGTTATATTAAAACCAACAAAAACCACCTAGTACTGTCTTAGAGGAGGTATGATGAGAAGATGTGCCCCAAAATGTCACATAATGATATGAATGTTCCTACAGGAGTGCTGAGCCAGGAGACCTTCTCACATTTAACTCTTACCCTTCATGATATTTTTACTGGCTCATGCAAGGAGAGTATCAGCACTTGTTCTTTGAGCTGACTGACAAGTGCAATGTTTCACAGTCTCTATGCGGTTAGATATACACAAAACCATTGGAAGTTTAGGGGATTTAGGCTTGGTAACTTCTCCCCTCCCCACATGATTAATGCTAGTTTAACTCCATTAAAGAATCAGGCTGTAAAAGTGCCTTAATGCAGATGATACAGTCTGCAGTTGTGCAAAAGAGTAAGCGGAAGGCTCAGCTAATTTTACTACCGAGATTGATTTCTTGTCACCATATTAGCTTTACACATGTAAAATAGCACATATTTGGGTTTACCCTGTCAGCCAAGCAGAAGTGGGAATATAAGCATCTGGAGTCAGCCTTGAGGGGAGAAAATAAAACAAACTGGGAGTTTTGACAGGAAAGGGAAGGGACAGAAGAAGAGTGGCGGAGGAAGTAGTATTTCTGGGTCACCAAACATGACCAGTCATAAAAACAACAAAAACCCCCACAAGACACACAGAAAGTAAAAAAATAAAAAACACAGGAGAAACCCCTACACATTAAAATAAAAATCCTCCAGTAAAGTAGATGCTAGAGTTTTAGATGCATTTTCTAGCTCCAGCACCCAGAACTAGAGCTGGAAGTGTTGGGGACTGCTGATTTCTGGAGCTCCTTTCTGGTCTCATTATATTGGTCCCATTTTGAAACTCTGGCCCCATCATTATTTTTTTAGCATCCTACATTTTCATTTCAGTCATGCTCATGATCTCCTTCCTCCCTTCCCTTTCCCCCCAAACCGACATGGACCAATCCTACAATAACCATACTGAAGGCAGGCAATTACCAACCTGCCACAATGAAACTCCCAGATACCTCATGTGCTGCAGGGACTCTGCAGCACAAAATAGAATGAATCATGTGTGTCCACTGAAATTAAACCAAATACAACAGTCTAAGTAGAGCCATTCATCACTCCGAGGGCCAAAGGGACTGTCATATTGTACAATACACCAGCAGCATTCTGAAGAGAGTATTTTCTCTTCGTAACTCAGGATGGACAGGGAGACTGGAATGCAATGGGCACAGCAACAAGAGAGCGTGTAGCCATCATCTAACTTAACCTACTGAAAGAGATCAGACAGGTATTTATAAGTCTACAAAAATCTGAAGAGGGGCTTTGGACAAGGGCCTGTAGGGACAGGATAAGGGGAATGGCTTAAACCTGCCAGAGAGGAGATTGAGATGAGCTCTGAGGCAGAAGCTCTTCCCTGGGAGGGTGCTGAGGCGCTGGCACAGGGTGCCCAGAGAAGCTGTGGCTGCCCCATCCCTGGCAGTGTTCAAGGCCAGGTTGGACACAGGGGCTTGGAGCAACCTGCTCTAGTGGAAGGTGTCCCTGCCTGTGGCAGGGGGTTAGAACCGGAGGAGTTTTAAGCTCCCTTCCAACCCAAACTAGATTCTATCCTATGATGCTGTGATATTTTTTGAATTATTTACAAATAATTATGAATAATTTCGTAGCATTTAGCAAATGACCATGTCTACTGCAGCAGCAGATACAAGATGATCAAGATACTTTTTTGGTAAAGCACCAACAAAAATGAATGTTCCTAATAAAGAGATGTTTTCAAGTTACTAATTGGACTGAAGAAGACAGAAACACAGGAAGAGTGGTGAAGCAGCAGCAGTCTGCGTGATGAACTGTCAGCTTAGAGCATTGCCCAAATGCCATTTTAGACTTCTGCAGACAGCGTGTTGAAGGGAGTTTTGAAAGAGCAATCACAGGGTTATTTTGCAAATTACCATGGAAAATCTGCAAGCACATGGGGAGAAGGCATAAAAGTGCTCATAAACTTAACATAAAGAAACAAACACAATTATCCAAGACAGAGCCATCTGAATTACTACAATACTTCTACAATAGATAACATGATCTTAATCACTTCAAGTCCAGTGCAGTAGGATAATGAATACCTCCTGCAATGTGCTGAGCACCCTCATCACTCCATGATAGCAACATGAATTGTTCCTAAAAGCTGCCAATTTACAATGTTGGTAGTAGGTAAGTTACCTGCTTCCAAATTTGTCCACAGTAATTGATTTAGTGGAAGCATGCTTACTCAGCCTGGCCCCAGGCAGACTCTAGCTATTCTGCTCACTGGTCTGGTCAAAACCTACCATGATAGTCATCTTTTCTGGGTGCAGTACATCCCAAAGAGATGTGAACACCAAATCCACTGTCCTCATTGCAAATTCTTCCTCAACAATCTTCAGGACATTGAAATCACTTTTTCAGCTACTCGCCTTAGGGGGATGTTTTTACAGACCTGAAAACAGGATCTATCACACGTTGCTTCTCACCTGAATGGATGAAATATAGATTTACTCCTCTGACACTAGCAAGGGCTGATGCTCTGCACAATGCAGTTGTCTGGACATACCACTGAAAAGTAAAGCCTATCAGAGGAGGGAACTGGTTTGCCCTCAGCAATACTGTAACCAAGCACCTGATAACAGCATTCATTACTCTGTTAACACACCTTTACAACAGGAAAAGTCTTACTACCAGTTTACAAGAGAGAAATAGGAGAAGATGGAATCATTCTATCAAGCAAAATCCAACCTGAGCTGGGAATACAACTGGTCTCTTCTGTGCTCCAGTTCTGAGCTCTGCCCACTGGGTCAAACATAGATGCAGTGAGACTATCTAAACCCCGTGGGTTTCACTTCTCTTATAGCTTTGCTTGTTTGGAACAAATCACCCCCTTACTGACCTCTGTTACCTGCTCAGCAGGATGTTCTACTCAGACCCATTCTCCTCAATTTCTCTTAAAGGGAAGACACATAATGTCTCTGACTTTAAAATGTGCACAAGTAGCCTCAATAATTGATCAGTTTTGCACTTTATAACATTGTGCACGAAATACGGATTCTTCTTCCTTTTTTTTTTTCCTATTTTTTATAAAATTGGGAAGAGTAATTGATACATTAGTAACATTTTGGAGGATAAGAAACCTTCCTTTTCCATGCACCCCAATGAGATTAAGGCTGATGGTTATGGGATGCTTATGGCAGTTTCTTCTGTCTCCTGGGAAGAAGGTAACTATGGAGATAGTCAGCAAAATCATCAGCATAACTGGTTTCATTAGTGCCCGACACAGAGCACACAGACCTTGGGCAGACTCAGAAACCTTCTTTCTCTTTATTGTTGAAACAACATTGCTAAACTGAAGGTGGCAGTTTGGGTTTTACACTTGAAAGTTTACTCCATAAAAATGGAACATATTTTGTTTATGCTCAATTAAAGGGATGAGAAAACACCTAATTCAAATCTGTCCTTGCAACCAACACTCACAGCCTGCAGTGATCGCAAGCTGTTGGACTGCACGTGCATAGTTCTGGGGGATGGAGATGTGGATTGAGCTCAGTCTGTGGCATGTTATGTACAGAACAGAACAGAGAATTAACAGTGACTTGCACAAACAGGACAAAGCAGAGTCAACATCTCAACCTCACTCCATCTTGGCAGCAGAGAAAGCTTTGGCTCCATCCTCTAAACTAATACTGCAATTAAAGCTGTATGGGTAGTTATTTTAGCCTGCTGTTGGTATGTGGGAGCAGCTAAGTTGCAATGGCATTTGGAATTTTCAGGAGATGTCTATACTGCTGCCTGGTGACTGACGGATGTCAAATCAGAACATGGGCTAAAGGATTTTCAATAAGATGCCTTGTCCTGTACCACATTTGGGGATCTCAGAATGAACCCACACTTCATAGTGAGGGCCCAATAGACACTGCTTGCATAGTAGTGTTCTGTGCTTTCAACTATGGCTGCCACAACTTGGAACCCACACAATCCAGGTCTTATTTAGGCTCTGCAATAACAACAAGGGAGTCCAAAAAGGAACATCCTTAACATTCATGTCCCTTAATGATTTCTGGTATCACTGCTGAGTGACACAACTTCTTCAACTACGAGCCTCAAAACCTGAGAAACATTCTTTTGCAGAAAGAGAGCAGTGAATCTCTCTGGATAATCAAGAGCTGTGAATATTTAGGCCACAGAAGAGGAATGAATTATGAACACTATCATCCTTCTCAAGAAGGATGACACTGGGCATGGCAGTGAAACAATGAGAGGGAGCAGTGGATTTGTTAGAAAGGGCATTTGTACAGGTTATATTGCAAGACAAGGTATAAATACTTGTCACATTTCTCTTCATTCCTCAGCATGAAAGTGGTCAGAAAAAGTGGGTTTTCTTCCCAATGTGCTCTTAAACTGTAAGCAGTGATAACAAAAAAACTACTTCTGCTGGCTCAGAAAGGGAAGCAAGGCTAAAGATAGACTTAAAGAAACAAGATGACACAGTAAAGGATAAACGTTAAAGATGCTGAAAAGAATCCTAAAGCAATTTGTGTCTCTTACTTTCACTCACACCATATGCCTCAATTCAGGCCATGTTTTGTACTTCAGACTGGAAAGCACAAGAACAGTAGAGAGCAGAAACCTTCTATGGATTTTGGTCCTCCTCCCCACCCCACCCTCATGACGGACAGAACTCCGTTACCTTCAGTAAAGCAATATAATAAACCATAGCAGGAGAGAGTATTTGAGACACTAATCTCACCAAAAGAGGGATAAAAACCAGAAGCACCACCCCTGGGATGGGCAGACATTGCAGTCACACACCCTCTGCCAGTGCAGAGGTTTCACTTGCTAAGTAACTGCTTACAGTGTCAGACAATTCATAAATGCCACACATAGCTACTACAACATGTGTGCCACCATTAATCCTTAATGTCAAAATACTAGCTACTAATGAGTATGAAAGGACACAACTTCTTCGACTACAAAAAGCGTTAAAACCTGAGGAACATTCTATTGCAGAAAGAGAGTAGTACATCTCTGGATGATTAAGAGCTGTCAATATTAAGGCCGCAGAAGAGAAATGAGTTATGAACAGATAGCCAAAAACCCTGAGCATCCTTCAGTTTGTAAAGTGCTCACGCAATTTGTAACAACATTTTTTTTTTCATTAAACCATTTGCACCTCTTCCCCCTACCCCTCACAGAGATATTATTGTCGGAGGATGTCATCAGTGCTGTTTCAGATCTGTCAGATATAATCTTCTAATCTGCCAACTTTTCACAAGGAAGAGATGAGCTCATGTACTGACTGACAAGATGTGCTGAAAAGTCTGGGCTTTCTCGAAGCCTGTTAAAAGTTTAAGTTCCCCCATTGTGTGAATACTGTCAAACTTGGCCCTGCAATTTTCATAATGACAGCTGCTGTCAGTTTAAAAGGGTAAATTATTCAGTTCAACTGGGAATGCTGACAGTAACTGTAAAAAGGGCCTTAGTAGTGGAGAAAAGAAATAGGTTCCAAGTATCTAAGGAAAGACGTAGTAAAATCACTAAGACGCTTTAGAAACACTCAACTCGAGCTCCTCTCTAGTCTCCTTCCAAAAATTTGTGAAGGTGTTTACTTTGGCAAGAAAAGAGTAACATGAAATTAAACCACATCAGTAATAAAGTTTGAGACACCTACAGCCAAGTTTACAAAGACATTTCGCTGTCTGTAATCACACATCTTTACATCATTTACAAGGCCACCATGCAACTGAAAGCACCCCTGGTGCTTTCAGTGGGAGATCTGAAGTTACCTGGCATATCCTTTAAAGTAACTTTAAAAGCTCTATTAGGTGCCTATCTGCACTTCTGGAAACCTATTTCCACCATTTCCTATGATACAGGGGATTTGCCATACAGACTTTGCAGTTTCTTCTCTGCACTACTACAGCAGAGCTAGAGATCCACCTTGCAAAACACATTTTGAGATCGATCCATTTTGGAGGTGGACAGAGAGAAATAAATTGCAATTTCATCATTCTACTTGCTTGAAGGGAAATGAGGAAAAGGAACAGCAACCCATGACCTCTCAGCACTGCAATGGGCATCATTTACGCTCTGTGAATGCCTGCTATGCCCATGCAAGATCGTCCACCTACTCTTTCAACAAACTGTGCAGGTATAAAGGCTGACAAGTAGCAGCAAAAAGTGGAGAAGAACTTACTCTCCACCATCTACAATCTCCAGCCTCCTTCTGGAATAGGTGAAACAACTACTTTCTGTTCTTACTGGGAGACACAGCAGTACTCTAAGCCTGGAGTTTGCTAGGACATTTCAAATGTGACATGTGTTGTAATAGATGCAGAGTGTTTGCCATGTGCTGTTAATGCATTTCTAGTTCCTAATAGTCAAAAAAAATGTATATAAACTAAAGGGGATGTGGCTTTTTTGAAAACTGGGGTTCATTTAAACTGGAATACATGAAGTCAGTCTGGAATAAGAAAAAGTAATAGCATTACTATACACCAGCCTGAATAAAGCACTATCTAAAACCATTACAACTTGCACCATCTATTCTCAATTACAACAGACACAGTGATACTTGTAGATGAGCTATCAGAAACATTAAATTAACTATGAAGTGATACAATCTCCCTCAGTAAACGTAGTCATCATCTTTCTACTCTCTGAAGAAACAAATCTTTCTGGCATGTAATTGCATGTTCAGAGCATCTCTGCTCACCTGTGCTCCTGCTATTTCCATGCTCCATTATCCATGTCTCAACAGACTCATTTACCTATTTGGAAATAGGATTTCAGCCTCTATAAAAGCATAAATTCCATACTAAGAGGCTAATCAATGCTTCAGTTCTTGGGGCTAAGAAGAGGTGGAACATTTACAGACTTAACTGGAATCATTTTCAACTCTCCCTCATACAGCCATATTTTAAACTCGACTGCTGCAACTGTAGATAGGCTTAGAGTTACACGTATTCAAGCCCAGAAGAAATGTATCACCCAGTCTATGAATGAAAAACGGTTAATGAATACCCTAAAGTGGTCTGTAGCCTTTTTCTACTGCCTAGGTCAAAGGAGCACTCACTCTGTAGAGAGATTTGTTACAAGCTTTTAGCCATTCCCTTAAGAATTCAGCACTTTCGCCTTCTGAAACTAGAACTCTCATAAATCTTCTAAAAATGATGCTGAGTTCAGAAAACTTTCAGAGCAGGCTTGAATTTCAGTTTTGCTTCTCCCTATAGCTAATACTGAACAGGACCATAATTTAGTGAGAGTATCAGCCAGCCTACAGCACACTTTCCAGCACAGTCAGCTCAGAATGCTCCACTGCTTCCTTCACCTTCTTACCAAACACTAAAAACAGTTCCTCTCAGTCCCTATTAGTGCCATTAACATTGAACATATGATGATGATAATGCTGAGATTTTACGTGGCTCCCAGAGCCACTTCTGACTGATGCTTATAAAGCTGTGCTTAATCTACAACATAATTTTTAGCAAGTAAATCATGCCTCCTCTGTACCTCTTGATAACGTGCCTCCTTAATAGCTACTTGATGGTTATATTTAAACTTGGCACAAGATCATGTATACAAACATGCCTTTGCTACATGAGGCAACAAGGCCAACCAAACAGTCCCTAAACACCAAAGCAGAAAATAAAGCGTTTGCCATTAACCAGCTGCCTTAATGAAACCCAAAGGCTGTGTCCCTGCTGCAAACAGGAGCTGTGTTCAGCATGCCTGGGCCAAGGCAACAGTGTTGTATAGAACCTCTTACTTGTTTCTTCATAAAGTCATCAGGACCCAAGCGCATTTAAGAAGCTCTCTCAACAACTACATCAGTGCTACCATGCCCTGTGATACAACCAGGCTTCGGTGGAACATGACAACAGGTTTTCTACCTGAAGCATCTCTATGTGATAGCCCAGATCAAATGAAGCTCTAAGGAAAGAAAAAACATCACAACAATTCAAAATTCATCATCTCTTATGGAACAGCTTAAAAATTCTACAGTCAGGAAGCTCTTTTCCCAAATGTGGAAGGAGCCTCTACCAGATCACAGTCTAGTAGCCTAAGGTTTCAGACTCCTATTTGACATAGAATCAAAGAATGGTTTCAGTTGGAAGGGACCTTAAAGCTCATTCAGTTCCAAACCCCTGCCACAGGCAGGGACACCGTCCGCTAGAGCAGGTTGCTCCAAGCCCCATACACTGGGAAAAACTGCCCTAAAATAAGACCTCAAAGATCCAGATGATCAAAAAGTCTTGCGTGATTTTTACCCCCCCAACAGTTTTCCAGCTGTTTCACTTGTAATTAACAACAGAACAACCTTTCGTTAGAGCTCTTTTCACTTCTAGTCCTACAGGAAGAAATGATGAATTAAGAAAAAAGAGAAGGGGATGCTTTTCTTTATCAAGAACAGCCAAAACAAAACCCCTCTACATTACCCCAGTTCTTACTCTCACCAGTGGTACAGTGGTTAATTTTTTTCAGATGATTAGTTGGTTTCCTCTGTCCAAAAAGATTAAGAGATTGATAATTGACTAGGATTAGGATAAGGGGTTTAGTTTTGTTTCTAAGCACAGTACACTTCCTCCTTTTGGACCCAGCTGTTGTCTTCTTAGAACAATTCTGTTCCTTTTCTTCTTCCACAGTCCTTCAGGCACTCCTCTTGCAGACAATCAGATGACAGTGCTACACATACAGCAGTTGCTTATCTAGTGATGTTAAGAGTATCTAAGATAAATACAGTTCTATGTACAGTAGTATTGTTGCCAAAAATAAGGAGAAGGAGCTGACCTTACAAGAACAAGCTCTCCATGAACCATTAGTGACCTACAAATGACAATTTAGGAAGCTCTGTGAGTACAAAATAGGGTGATGCTTGTATTTTGTCCATAACAATACTGATAACTCGGGGCCATCGCACAGCAGATTCTTCTGTATTGCAGACAGAGCTGGAGGCTGCTAGTATCACCCATGATGGATGCATTCTCAGTAAAGCCAGGCTTACAGGATCTTTCAAGGAAGCATTATGGCTACTAATCATTTTACAGCATCATTATACTTCACAACAAGCAATTTAGGGCTGGAAAACTAAATAAAAACCTCTCTCTACATGCCAGTACTTGAGATGATTGAAAAACTGACAGAAGCTGAAAGCCTCCCCGCTGAGAAAACTAAAAGGAAATAATACAAGTGCCAGTTTTGCAAAACAATCCCTCTTCTTTCCCCCTCCACACTGTTAACTGTCTTTTAGAGCAGATTTTAAGAGGTCACTGTCCTAGTCTACTAACAAGAGTAGACCTGATCTCCACAGAGCAGCTAACACCCTTCTGGTGCTCTATTAACAAGACAAGGCAGGTAAAGGATACACACCTTAAATGAAGAAACGTGGAGGACTAGTGATAAGCATCACACCTTTTCATTCACAAAGCCTTTTCATTTCCCCTAAACGCAGATTCGGCTCCTCTACTACATCTTTGTAAATATATCTGACTAAGTTAGATCAGCTTGCCCCCACTACCGCTCTTCCTGTTTTGCAACATTCGCCTTACAACGGGTTTATTGAGTCCATCAGGTTCCAAATACAGCCTCCTGGAGCAGTCTACACCCCACACTGGAGTACATTATCTACTCCAGTGCGGATTTGATGCTTCATCTCTTCATTTTATTTTGGTATCATTTCCTTTAGTGCTTTTAAGCACCATAACAAAAATATTTAGCATTTCATTCTCCATAATTTTTCATAGCAAACGACTTCATTGAAATGCAATTTTAGAAGAGTCTTCAGCATCATTTTAGAGAGATTTCTATCCAATCAGAAGTAAAAAACAGTCTTCTTTTCATATGACACCCAGTGCCTGATACAGAGAAGTGACAAGCGTTAAAAGCTCCAGCACAAGCGTAGCTGGCTCAGAATCTTAACAGAAGTTTCACATCCTACCATTCAGATCACAGGACCTAAATGTAGTGATCCACACTTAAAATCTGACAGACTGTAAGAGTGGACTGAGGACAGTAATTTATTTGGTTTTCCCCCTCAGTTTCCTACCAGTCCAAGTTTATTTTATCAGCTTTTAAGTCAATTTTGGCACTTCTCTGAAAACCATGGATGCTGAGTAGTGCAAAACTATTTACCACTGAATGCTTACAGGACTGTTTGCTGTCAGCTGAAAAAGAAGATTAAAAACATCACAGATGATGCTATAGCTACAGCATTTCAGAATTCAGACTTTCTGTATTGCAAGCAATGGACAAATTCGCCTTATGATCAGCCAACCAGTTACTGTGGACCCCATCTCCCTTCGCTAACAGCCCCACATGCAACAACCTCACCTCCTGGAAATAGATCAGCCTGTGAGTCTGTACCAGAAACCACCTGATAGGAGCTGAAAAGCTATTAAAGATGAATTTCTTAATTTTCTTTGCTCAAAACCATAACTGTTGTTGCCACAGATTATTTATAGCACAGTAAACATAGCACTAACGACTCTGGTGTGGAAACATAAGTTTAGAGTCCTTAAAATGAGTGGAATACATCAAGGAAACAGATTATCTTTTTTAAAATCAATAAAGTTGAAATAAGTGAATTAGTAGCAAATGTACAGCCATGTGCCACGTTCCAACTTCTCTCTCAAAAAGCTTTTGACTTGTACTGTATCTGGATAAGAGACAGGAAACTCTGTCCAATGACTCTAGCACCTGAGCGCAGAGTTTCTTGCTGGAAGTTTCGCTGTGTCCACGAGGATACCACTGAATGGGCACACAGAAAACTGCAGTGTAGAGAAATATACCTCACAAGCTGCCTCCCAGCAGAATTCCACAGCGAATCTTTCCTGCTGAAGTCGATCTTACAGACTAAGATTCACTGCCATGTACAGGTCAATGCAAGATGACAACTTTATGGTCTTCAACATGCCTCATAAGATCCTGAAATGCTCCATTTTCCAAAATGGATGAAATCCAACTCTCCTAAGCACTTACTGTAATTAAAACTCCTCCTCAGGCCAAAAATCAGCTGATTTACTGCACAGGGATCTTTAGACAGAAATAGCAAAGGACATGGCCTGAGGGCAGCCCTCTCCCCATCCCTCACTAGTAAATAAACACATTACAAAAACCAGTTCTACCTTGTTCCTCAAAAAAAAAAACATTTACCTTTGTTGCAGCATCTGTGTGAACCCTTTGGCTTCTGGCTCAGAATTTCTGAGCACTGTATTTTGAATTCGCTCTCACTGGGTCTGTGTGGTTTGTTTTTTTTCAATTCCACTGAGAAATGGTGACATAAAGAGAAGAAAGCAGGTAAGAACAGAAGGACCAGAATCTGGACTCTTGAGTTCACAGAATCATAGACTGGTTTGGCTTGGAAGGGACCTTAAGGCTCATCCAGTTCCAACCCCCTGCCACGGGCAGGGACACCTTCCACTAGAGCAGGTTGCTCCAAGCCCCTGTGTCCAACCTGGCCTTGAACACTGCCAGGGATGGGGCAGCCACAGCTTCTCTGGGCACCCTGTGCCAGCGCCTCAGCACCCTCACAGGGAAGAACTTCTGCCTTAGCACCAACCTGAACTTCCCTTGTTTTAGTTTAAATGGAACGGTTTACAGTTAGACAGTTAAAATCAAGGAATTCCATCCCTGATCAATGCCTGCACATTACATGAACTGAAGATTTCATCTAGAGCAAGATCTGCAGAAAACATTCCATTTCAA
Organism: Nestor notabilis; assembly: GCF_000696875.1. Lineage (NCBI taxonomy): Eukaryota > Metazoa > Chordata > Aves > Psittaciformes > Psittacidae > Nestor > Nestor notabilis. Next base: position 10,359 of record NW_009930258.1, on the reverse strand, counting down.
CTTCCATCTGTTCTAATTCAAGTCACTGAGAATGGTAATTGTCAACGTGTGTCCAAGGAGAGCTAGATCAACAAAGTGGGATTTTGGAAATCCCATATTCAATATATTCACTATCATGCTTTGCCATCTTATGGAGGTGTTGAGAACATTTAATTAAAGCTGATACAACTCAGAGGTCCCAGTTGTGAAAGGCAGCAGATCGATGCAAAACCTGTTAATTAAAGGCCATCTATACACAGAGCTTTCAAAATGTGTCCTCAAAAGAGGGCAACAAAGTTGCAAAAGAAATTTCTTTGTAACAAACTTTACCAGTCAACTCCTGTACTAGCTTTTCCCATTGTTTTCCTGAAATACAATTTACTATTAGATTCTTACACCAGTATAGATAAACACTTTGTAAAGAATCTGTGGACAATCCAAAAACATTGAACAAATTAATAAGGGTGAACTTTTGAATGCAGTAGTGAAAGAACAGATACATTTTCAACAGAACTATCTTTCATAGTAAGTAGTCTGTTCTGATGATAGTGGTCAAGAACAGTGCAGTATCCTGTAAGAATGAGTTCTACAGTGGCAGAGCTGTGGGAAATATCAAAGTTTAATAACCCCTTTTTTGCCCCCTTCATTTGGTGTAATTTGTGTAGGTGACACAGGGGAGAAAGCAGCCAGTCTCCTGAGTAGGGGATAATATAGCGAGAGATTTTAACTTCCTTTAACAAAGACTATGTGCTATCCCTTAGCTCACTAAGCACATTAACTGCAACTAACCTTGAAAGACCTGTGACTGCATTCTTGGTGAGGTCTCCAGTACAGTGACAGACCTATGATCATCTCATACAGTGAGTGGTAAGCAAAGGCTACCAAAAAGTCATGTGTGAAAGTCACACATGATGCTTCCAGTTTTACAACAGGACACAGAAATATCTGACAAAAAACCAGGTTCACAGGCCATTTACAGACACAGGGAAATAGAAAGAGGTCTCCATTCAGCTGCAGTACTCCAATATCACTCTGGACTAGCGTGTAACAAGCCCTGAATACCTGAATGAAAGACAGATTTTAAGTGATACAACTTCATCCACTAAAATTACACAAGACATTTAACATATCATCTTTCCTCCACTATTGTTCTCTTGAGAACAGAGATATTCACTGAAACTCACCCTGCAGCTTCTGAGTACCAAAATCCCACTAAAGTCATTGGGTAGCAAAGAGCCACCAAAGGTCTGGCAACTGTTTGTTAGCATTTGTGTTTCCCTTGAAGCATGAAGACTGTTATATGCATGTCAAAAAAGGTTATATGGAGGCACTGATACCAAAAGCAAAGTTTCAAAGTCATACATTGATTTGAAATGGCTCTATTTAAGGTATCAAACTTCAAACACTTCAATATTTCCAGAGATCGAATGCTTCTCAAACAGAGGCTTATGCTGTTTGTTTAAGTTGCAAGACAGGATGACAAAGCTGCAGTGAAACACACACTATAGCCAGTTTCAAGGTCAGTCCCTAGCTCAGGGAAACACTCTCTGGCATAGAGATACATTGATTTGAAATGGCTCTATTTAAGGTATCAAACTTCAAACACTTCAATATTTCCAGAGATCGAATGCTTCTCAAACAGAGGCTTATGCTGTTTGTTTAAGTTGCAAGACAGGATGACAAAGCTGCAGTGAAACACACACTATAGCCAGTTTCAAGGTCAGTCCCTAGCTCAGGGAAACACTCTCTGGCATAGAGGGGGGGGGAAAAACCCAAAAGAAAGAAGGAAAAAATAACCTCACCAGCGATAATCTTTCTGCTGAAAGGAAAACAATGACATGGATTATTATACCAGCATTACTGAATCACTACATTTAATTCTTCAGGATATAATTCTACGTGAGAGATGCAGGTGCTGCCCACACTAAGGTGGATCCAGAAGTATTTCTGCTTCCGGGCACTACAAGGACATTTGTAAAACAGTACTTTCAATTCTTGGTAAACATCCATCCTTTTGTATTTCACTCAAAGAAATTGACTAGAAAATGCTTGTCTAACAGTGTTTACCAGCAAGAAAAATACCACAGTTCATACTCTGTGTGATGGCAGACAAAAGCAGTTAATTTGCAGTGTTGAATAAATTTGCACAGATATACAAGGTTTTGCAAACTATCTGCTGAAGCACTTTTACGGTCTGAGTGTCACCGTGACAAGTAACACAGAAAGTAAATAAACATTCAGAAAGAAGCTAGGTAAGATGGACAGAGCTTAGATGAGCTGCTGAAGCTGCAGAAAGCCTGTGGCTCCCGTGCAACTCCTAAATCAGAAAGACAGAATACAGGGCTTAGCTATTATTTAGTCATATACATAGGCATACACACTCCTCCACTCTCCATTCCTGCCAACAAACTCCTTTCTGATGGCCCTAGGCAGCATAGAGAAGCAGCGGGCTCTTGTTGTGCACTACAGCTTTGCTCTTATTGCCTCCCCGTATCTACATCCTTCATACAGTGAGTTTGGCGAGGCAGACACTTCTTGTGCAAAGGTAACTCTTGCCCTGCTGAGGGCTTAAAATTCCTAACACAAATGCCATGCTCTACACTTACCTTTTAATACACAAATGAATCAAAGCCTGAGATATACTAAAGGACAATCTGAAGTGTTGGGGGTTTATTGTGTTTTGTTTTGGTGGTTTTGGGTTTTGTTGTTTTTAAACAAGTGGTGTTCCCCCCAATCCTTTCTGCTTATCTTTTAACACAGTTTAAAAGCACATATGTAAAATGCATTTAGGATACAAATGCACACACTATAAGCCGTGTTAGCATCCTCCTTTATTCAGTGAGAACAAAGCAAGTATGATTTTAAGCTGCAACTTCAATAAAAAGAAAAAAAGAGAAATGTTATTACAGTTATCGGGATAAAATGCTCTTCAAGGGCTTGACAGCTGAGAGAAATAATGTACGTTGGCTGAGAGTAATGGAAATAATTAAAGGGAAAACATTAGAAAGCAACACTGCTCTATGTAAACTGAGTGGATGTGTCAGAAAGCTACTGTATATGTCAAAAAGCTCATCCAGGCCTAGCTGAGAGCTCAGGGAGGTGATAGAATGAGCAAAGTGAAATATATGTGAAGTAATTTCCGAGTCGTTAGCACACTGTAAAGGTCTGCACTACATTAAGCATCATTATCAAGGCCAGCAGCCTGAAATAAACAGACATCCATAACGTGATGGATGATGAAAGCAACCAGTGTATCAGCCACTCAGGTCAGGCATACCTGTGAGGTCATAGGAAGGGATGAAAGAGCAACGCTCTCAGCCTGTGCTACCACATTCTGTCTGAGGAGATGCCAAGACACATTGAGTGGCACCAAAAGGGCAGTAAGAGGATTAGAAGACTGAAATAAAAGGGAAAAGGTTAACAGAATGCTCTCCTCTAGCCCCCTTCTCATTCTGCCTTCTCTCTCAAGGAGGATATTACAGACAAAGAGACAGCATTCCCAAACCAAGCTACTGATAAACATGTAGAGGAAGGCGGTGTGAAATCACACTCTCCTTCTGAAGACAGCGAACAGCTGAATGTCTCCCCTTGTATGCACACAAAGTGAGGCAGACAGGCGTGCAGCCCCTAGCCACTCATGCGCAGTACACAAGAAGAGTCTGCTGCTGTTACCAGCATGCAGTTGTCTCTAAACTGGCAGCACCTAAGCCAAGGAAGTGCATTTGAACAACTACTTCTTCATAACTATGAAGAAAGCCATGGATGAGGGATGTGATTTTCAACTCATTTTGTGGATCTCCTACTAATCAGCCCAGAGCTTCTAGGCTATTATTCTAGCTATTCCAGCTTTAATAAAGCACATCTGGTCTGGTTCAAGTGATGCAAAAGGGGACAAGATTGCAGTCCCCTGTATTTCCCTCCACATTTCATCATGAACACAGGTTGTCTACTACCAAGGCACCAAAGGCTGGAATCAGATGAATGAAGTACAGAACTGTTCAGAATTGAAGGATGTCTCAAATCAGTCCCTGTTGCTCAGCCCAACTAAAACAATTCTACTGTGGGAAGTGAATCAGAGTGAAATCAGTGTCTACTCACTCCTCAAAATGGAACTAGCTTTTCAACTTTTCCCAACATCCAAGCAGCACATCACATATGCATCAGACACTGCCAGACCTCTTCTGGAGTGTGACAACTCTTCCAGACTAGCTTATTATTTAAAACATTGAACCTTCATGCTTGAAAAGCATAGAGCCTTTGGGACATTATCAAAGCAACAGTAGTAATTAAAACTTGGAAAAGAAAAAGGAAAAATTAAGATTAAATGTACCAAGTAATGTTGGATGTTTGACAAAAGTTTCTGACCAAAGAACCAATATCAAGTGATTATTTTTTTTCATTGAAAGATTGAATAGAGTGAGTTGAAGTGATACTTCGGAGTGGGAACGAATTGTTGTTCAATAAGATGTGACATAGAGCACCCAAGGGTGCTGTTTTCCTCAGTTACTGTGATTAACAATGTTGTCCACAAAGATTGAAACTTAATTAACATTTTTAAATTCTGCTTTGACATTTTTAGCTCTTCCTATGAAAGCACTTGTGCAGCTGTGTCATTAGAACAGAGAAGCTTCACAGCTTCAACTGTTTGAACCACTCACCCACTGGAGGCTGATTGTGTTTAGACTTCTGGCAACAGAAAACCACTTTGAATCCAGATGTAGCTTTCTGAACATGAGCAACATACATCAGCATTTAAAGAACTTGCTACGAGCTACTGAGGTAATTCAGTGCCAATATTGGGACTCTTCCTTCTGAAACAGGATTAAATCACACAGAAAACATGGTACTAACTTTGGTAAAAGAGTTTAGTTCAAATATTGTCTTACAGCGCCTGAGAACAGTTAGTCTGACCTTGGTGAATTGGTAATACACCTATCCTTTGGTGAAAAGAAAAAGGAATCCAAGCTTCTCCAAGAACTCGCTGTTCCCATTAAACTTCAAAAGTAAGCTTCCCAATTAAAGCAGAAGTACCAAAGAAGATGGAGGAATGAGAGGGACCTAAATGTTTCCTCTTCTTCTGAAAGGCTGCAATCAACTCTTGTTCTCCTCCCTACTGCCAGTAATACCAGTGCAATGCACACACTGTTGCAGGCAGGAGCCATGGGAACAGTCCCATGGGACAAGCAGAATTTTCTTACTGACTCATGGGCTCCCAAGACTTTCACCCATTGACCTAAGATTATGAATCTGAAATGGAGCTTTTTCTGGATGTCAGCAGAAATTGTGCATGGCTGCTGCAGCATGAAACTCAGAACTATATTTAACTTTGGGGTACTGAGGATAGAATTCCTCATGCATTCCTGGTCTCCCAACAGTCTAACCTCTTGTACACTCCTTGATGGTTTCACAGGTTTTGATCCAGAGTCAGTACTTCCCCAGTAATTGTCTGTCTTTGAGTATTAAAAAGCAGAACAGTTTTCTTCTAGAAAAGAAAACTGAATCTTCTGACGACAGAATTACGACTCTATTAAAACAGTAAAGGAAAAGACTTAACTGCCATGTATTTTACATGGAAAAGCAGAGGAAAGAAAAGGTTGTGAGGAAAACCTTTTTTTTTTTTTTTCTTTCCTGAACTGTGGTGGAAATTTACAGTCCCTTCAAGTCTCTCACATGCAACAGAAAACATGTCTCATCTCTTTTCCAGTGGGAACTCAATGGGATTCAATGAAATTCACTCTATTGAGCAAAGGACTTTTAAATAGCTGGTTATATATACACTGCAACAGGTACACACTGTGATGTGTACATGCACCAACTAAGACATGCTACAGTAAACAACTGTCATTTGTTTTACCGAATATTTAACAGCTTCATTTAGAAAGCAGAGCAATTTTACCTTTTCTATGTGCACTAGGTGTCAAGACACAATCACCTATCAATCTATTCAAATCAAACCTAAACCAGAGCCCCTTATATAAATACAGAATGTGATTAGAAGGAAATGGTCATCTCAATATTGGCACACTAATGAGAACTGCCTCTATGAAATTACTGTATTCATTTAATTAAAAAGCCCATTATGGATCCCATTCAAAATGCTGTTCATTGAACTCTTTCATATAAATCTAATTTGCTTTTGAAGAATGCCAGGAGTATTATGTTTATTTGTATAAACAGGCTCTGAAGAACAAAGTCTTAGGAAAATACAGGCAGCCCCTCAGGAAAGGGTTTTAAAAGAGGTAGCTATGAATTTGAACACTAATACTTGCAACTCAGACTCATGAGTGGTGTGGATATAGGAGTTT
>NW_009930258.1:3197-4044 GCF_000696875.1 Nestor notabilis | reverse complement strand
TTTCCCTGAATACCTGTTCCACTCCTGCAGCAGGGACAGCTCAAACTGCACATGCAGCAGTTGCTGAATCCCCACAAACTCCAGCCAGGCTGGTTTAGAAGCAGCTGTGCCACCATGTAGTGGATGAACTTCAGTAGGATTACATGCAAACCACTAGAGCACTCCCCTCGGTGCAAGACAGTCTTCACTCTTAGTAAATTCATATGGGCAAAGATGCATTTATCATACCAAGTTACTCACATACGGAACAGAAATAATGAAAAATGCATCAGGAAAGAATTAAGGATGGAAACAACAGGAAATGACATTTTTCAACAGTTGCATTGGTTTTTGTCTTCACTGAAAAAATAGCAGTTGAAGCTGAAAGATGCTAAATAATATGAACCATTGCTCTGTGAAAACTTGGGGAGAAAGCCAAGTTGTAATTTTTTGGTACAGAAAGTTAAAAAGCTACTAAGCAGCCACATCTACAACTTCTGCTTTGAAAAGGCACTGCAGGGGTAAGCAGTGGTTTGGATTTTATCTCCCTTACCTCAGAGGCTTAAGAAACCGAGAATAAGACCACGTTCAATATGCAGAATCACTACTTTAACAGACAAGCCAGTCCCAGAAAGGTAACCCCAGCATGGGAGTATCTGCAAGGTATTTGCCCTGCTAGAAGGATGGACATCTTCAGCTCAGCACCACTCCTTAGCTGACCTAGCTTTAAGGAATGCACAGCAACACAGAAACTAACCTGAAGTGTCAAAGACTGCAGCACAAGCCTTTGCACTGCACTGCTTTGCTTACTATAGACACCCCCCTGTGTAATGAATGATCAATATCCCCATTTCTTTCACCCACTAGG
>NW_009930258.1:0-3166 GCF_000696875.1 Nestor notabilis | reverse complement strand
AGGAATGGCAAATCAGGAAGAGGGAAGAAAATCTGACATGCACATCTCATCTCTTTAGCTTTTCAGGGCTTTGGAATCAAGTGTTGCCTATGCAGTATGTGCCTAAATATGCCAGGATGCTAGTTCTGGATATCATCTCTAAGTTTGACAGGAACATAGAAAAGTTATGGCCTACATGTTAAAGAGACACTCAATTCCAGGACTGAGCTGTAATTTCAAACATTAAACTTAGATCCAGACATCACAACACTTGAATTATTTATGTGATTGCTAATGTTAAGACCCAGCATTTAAAACGAATGCCTTATGCCCTGGTCTTTGGCACACACATTTACTGCTAATGAAGGCATGTAATGCCAATGACCTCCATCCCAGATTTCAGCTACACTTAAAATTTAGTACACTGGAGACTGAAAATCATGGGCTGCCTGTATTTACATCCCATGCAATCCTCTTGAAATTAATAGAGCTTTGTAGCATACATAGCAGGCAATTTGGCTCAGAGTAAGCAGAAGGCACACTTTCAGCTTTCAGTGTACATTATGGCACATTTTGTTAAGCTGTCAAGCATCTCTGGTAAAAGCAGGCTCAAAGAGTGACAAGCCAGCAGTGCTGCCCTTTAGTACTTCACATTCTGCAGTGTTATTCATTTCCACAGCCCCTTAGAAAATAGGATTTCAGGAGAGCCTCATTAGTCATAATGTCTATTTCTTGTCAATGCAATTATGTTCTACCAGATGTTGCTAAGTGTTCTGGATAGTTTTCTCTAACCTACAAATTGGTATTGGTGGCCATCACCACAGCAGCTCAGGATCTTCTCCTGTATCATGTGTCAGTGAGGTGAAGGTGCCACTGAACAAATTCAGCACTCTCCTGAAAGTAAATAAAGAATTCAAGATAGTGATATAAAGGATCATTCTGATTGGAAGTCTCTGTCAAAGAAAACCATTTGACCATGACTAGCAAATGTTGCCAGAGTCTAGATATGTTCTGTTTCTTCTGGAAGCTCATTTTCTGATCTCCTGAATAAGAACATTTTGTTCTCTTTCACATGTTAAAAATGAAAACCTTGGAACAATAACATAATTGTTTGTTTTAGAATTCAAGAGCTTCATTTTCATCTCATGCAGCTTTCACATTACCAACATTAAATGCTGAATATCTTTGCTACATGTCTGTGGTGGTAATTTAATCTAGACAAGCATGAGTGGGAAAATCTCAGGCTACAATTCAGGAAGTAGCACCAGGTCTTAGTTTTTCTCAAGTTTCCAGCACAGAAGTGATCAAAAGATACAAATCATCTCCCCATTTATGCAAGGATAGATGGAAGAGTATGCTGTATCTGACCTGCCTAACTGCTATTACTCTGTAAGGAAGGGAACACAGGCTCATAAATGCAGCTTTTCTCCCTGCTTTGCTATACTGCCAGAATGAAAACTTCCTGCCTGAGGAACAGAACAAGAGTAAGAACAGACCTACTGAATCAAGCCAAAAGCCGACTAAGTCAATATCCTGTCTCTCTTAGAAGAACGACATGCTATCAAGGAGCATAAGAACACAGTAAGCATAAGCTATCTTCTTGCAGCAACGTGACTTTCTGATCCAGAGCTGCTACTGTTGTGCTCAGTCAGGATCCTGCCACATGTCCCACACTTACTACACAGGAACCCTTGCAACTCAACAATAACAAGCTTGTAGCACCTATAGGCATCTTTCTGTAAGTTAACACAACAGGCAGAAGAGACAGAGAGAAAAAGACCTATTTTTAAGGCACTGTTAGAAGATGATAGTCTTACCAATAGCAAGCCTAGCAGGTAGGTCTCAACAAGCCTCTTCCCATTCACTCTGGGTAACTGGGAGAAAGTTAAACTGGGAAACAAGTTAAAAACATGAGGACTTCTTGGTTTCTACTTCATGTTTATCATTAAGGCTGCACAATTCCTGTAGCCCCTAGAGCTCAATTTAGGTAGTTTCTACCTGTTATTCCGCAGCAAACTCTTTAGAGAAGGCAAAGCATTAAATTTTGCCTCATCTCCTAATGACTATCAGAGGAACCTCAGTGCCAAGACTGCGCTTCCACACTTGGCAATCTTCCTTTGTGGACCTGCCTGCACTAGGATAAAAACCAAGCAGTTTAAAATCGTATCAGGTGTTATAAGGGAAATATTCAGAGGCAACGACCTGTTGAATTCACAGCTGCATTTATGAGTTATTCTAATTTGATCTCAAAATCAACCTTCACCTAGGCAGTTGTCGGGATCAACACAAAACGGCCTCCACACTCCACTCAAAATGGCTCCGACTTGGAATGTTTCTGAAGGAAGTAAATGCTAGGAATTACTTAACAAAGCTGCTTTGTACAACACCTAGAAACTGCGATCCCTCTGCAAACACAAACAGGAACAAAACATAATATTGAACGTGATTTCTTTTTCTTTCAACAAGGCAACAACCGACTGGGACGCAGCCCACCACTTTGTCTGCCTGTACACTGGTAACATCACTGGTGATCGCAAGCAAACGCTTCCAAATGAGCTCAAAGCCTCCGGTTCGATGCTGAATGACTTGTTCTGGCTTATGGGTTGTTTTCAAGAGGTTCAAAGCCTGGAATTTAAAAAGTTAATCAGGTGTTTCGACATGATGCTAATAAGTCAAAATTAAGGTGTGTCAATAGGTTTTGACACAAAAGTGATTATCCACATTATACAAATCACATCATTTCATATGACTATTTCTTAGTGTGTCATTAAAATACATTGACATTTCAATTTAAACCATCTTGGATATTGCTGTGACTATCCTTCAAACTACTAGTCATCTTAATAGGAGCATGCAGTAAAAGACAAGGCAATGAGGTGCTAAAGAACCATTTTCCATCGTACACAACACCTTCTACCCAAAGATCACACGGTTACCAAAAAATCGGTGGGAATTTGCTTTTTTACCCACGAAACAGAGGGAAGAGAGGAGGTGGGAGAAGCGAGGCGAGGGACGGCTGCGACCCGCCAGCACTGCCCCAGCTCCCCGCGACACGTCCCCAGGACACAGCTCACACGCTCACCCTCCTGCCCAGCGCGGGACTCGCCGCTCTTCTCGCTCCCTTCCCCACAACCAGGAGGCCGACCCGTCCCCATCGTCCCGGAGGCCACTCGCGACCTGTCGCGAC
>NW_009930257.1:13606-94194 GCF_000696875.1 Nestor notabilis | reverse complement strand
CGTTCCCAACGAGAAGATCGCGATATGGCTGAAGGACTGCAGGTGGGTCACTGCGGGTGCGGGACAGGAGCCCACGGTCCCCAGGCGGGGTGGCGGGCCGCGCAGCTCCCACGTCGCGAAGGAGAGAAGGTCTCGGCGACGTTCTCTCCTGTGGGTCATCAGGGGCATCTCGGCGCTCTGGAGCCGAGTTTGGCATTGACGCTGCCCCGAGCCTCCCTGGAGTATATAGAAGTATTCTTCGGTAGTGGGAGGCTTATGCCATCAGCTGGGGTTACAAGGGGAGTGGTAGCGTATGTACGAATGGCTAGGGAAGAGCTGGCTTTTGGCACCTCTTTTCTCCTTCTTGCCTTTTTAACGGGGCTGAAGACTTCCAGTCACTGGGTGAGGAACTCAGTTGAGGGGAAGGAAGGCAGCACTGGTTTGGAAGCTGCTTTGCCTCTCACCGAGGGCTTTCAGTTTAAAGCTTCCTGTTGGCTTGCCTGGTTTTTGCTGCAGATTTGAAGAAACAGTGCTTCCACAGTAATGGCCTCTGTGCATAGGGGTCTTCAGGAGTGATGGCGTGATTTAGACTAACGTGATTTATCCAGGTCTGTTCCAATGTCCTTAACTTGAGACATGGTATATATATTGCACATTTCTGTTACTGTTACAAAATACTTCCCTGGCTTTTGTGACAGGCTGACAGGATTACTTTTTCTTCATCCTCAGTCACATAATAGCATAAATGCTACATCCAGTAGCAGCCGATTTTGTCTTGTATTTTTCTCCATTCAATCCTAGGAGCCCTTCAAACCAGAGTTGATGGGGAGAAGTTAACAATTACCTTTCCAGTAGCTAATAATGACATTTCAAGACATCCTCAACTTGATATTTCTGATTTCCTTCTCCTTTTGAGAGCAGCTACATTAAGATGACAGTTTACATCTGACAATAGCCGTGCCTTTGTGATCTTTTGATCCAGAAAGCGGCTGACTGAGCTTACTCCTGTAACTGCAGTGTGGGTTGCTGTATAGCTAAAGGGTCCTTGGTATAGTTTTCTTCACATCTTTACAGGCTGTGCCTTGCAGGGGGTGTTGGAGGAGTAGAGAGTGAAGAGGCTCCTGAAGGAGAAATTCTTCCTAATGCTGCAGTGCCACTTCTCTTTGTATCTGCAGGATTTCCCTCTAGAACCTTCCCCGACCCTGTGATCTTTACCATTTTCATACAGAATTTAGGGAATAGCACAAAACTGCAAACTGACAATGTGAACATCTAATAGGTGGTCACAAATCTTGAGTAATAGCAGAAAGCTTGAAGGTTTATTCCAGTGCTCTGGTAACTCTCTGTTGTTAAAACTGGCACCAAAAGCTTTTGTGGAATGTGTTTCCATCTCTGGCAGTTGATTCCTAAAATATGGGAATCTTATTTTACACTATTTCCATACTTTACACATAAGGAAATAAAGCATGAGTTTACCCTTTTGCTAATACAGAGATGCAAATTTAGTTAATGCATGTCTGTGAAACCCACTGTGGCCCTTCCACAGAAGTCTTTTAAAGTATAGCTAATAACTGTTGTAAATCTTTACAGAAGAATCTTGTGTTCTCGGAAGATAAAATTTGCATTTTTTTTCTAAATCTCTTAAACTGAGCTACTCAGACTGGAGTTAGGCTCTGGCTCTGTAACGTGTAGAATATGTGCGTATGTGCATATATGGTTCCTATCTGGGAGGTGCAATGCCAGCTGCTTGAAGTGGTGCACACTCCCTTGTGTTTTAAAACTGCAGGATGGTTTCATATTTTTTGTATCTAAGATGCATATGAGCAGCAGTTAGTATGTGCAGTAAAATGACTATTCAACTTGCACTGTTACAAAGTGAATGTATGTATAGAAACCCTGCATTGATTGTCTCTTGGTAACAATGCATAGGGAAAAAAAACCAGATGATGGAATACTCCCACAGGTACTATAGTGTGGTGTTTAAAAAAGAATACTTAAAACCAACAATTGTGAAATCTACGATTGTTGGCCTCTCTGAAAATTGTTACTTGTTTAATAACACTGGTGGAGCTTTGATTGCTACAACGTGTGGGCAACATACACAGGCTGAGCTTCTATTTCTGAGCCTTATTCTTTCAAGTTAGCCCTGTTGCAAAAAAAAAATAACCCTTACTGCAAGTGAACATTCAGTTACTTAAGTATTTTCTGTTACATATTTTCTAAAAGCAGTCTTTCCCATTTTGTCAGAGTTTCTATGAGCTTTTTGTGAAGTACACATCAGAAGAAAATTGGCACTTCTAAAATCTCATTTTCTGGTTTCAGTTGGTAGCAGCACAAAAAACCGTAGTATCAACCCACTGCATAAATAGATCAGCTTATAAGATTTATTCCTTTGTTTGTTTCCAAAAGCATCCACAGTGTTATAATATGGATAAAAAGAATTACTAGCTGTCCCTTGATATTCATGTTAGTGATTTGGGGCTCTTATTACTTGGCATCTCTGTTTCACATCTGCTTTGGAGGACAGAGGAGGGTTCCTAATATCCCGTGCTATTTAATTTGGTAGATAAATGTGTTTTGGTTTGGGGGGGGAGTTGGTGGTTTGCTGTTGATTGCGTTAAAAACAACCAAACCAAAAACAAAACAAAAACCCACATATGTATCATATTGTGATAGAATTATAAAGATTTAAGAAATGTCGTATGTTACTCAAAGTGTCTGGTTAATTCATGTTTTAAGAATCACCCTTAGCTTTCTCCCTGGTACTTTGAAAAGGCATTTTGAAGTAATAAGAAAGTTCACAAAGGCTTTTCATTTCAACTCTTGTAAAGCTAAGACAGGAAACACAAGTGTTTGTATTATACTGATAGAAAAGAAGAAATTTTTGTCAGCTCTATGGTGACATGTGTTATTTTGGTTGAGTGTATTTAAACACTGCCAGTAATACAGGGGATGCAGGAGGTATTTAGGAGCCATCTCCTGTAGATATGCAGGAAGTGAGTTCTTGAAATGCCTCAGAAAGAAGAGATTTTTTCCTTCAAGTTTAAAATAAACATGGCTCCTGCCCAATTAAGGCATTAAAAGCTGAGGTTTAAACTTTCACGGCACAGTGCAAAACCCTTGTCCTGTTCCTGAAGACCACCTTACCACAACTGGTAGCTGAACAAACAAACCTCTGCGATGAGAGGAAGCCTTGATGCTGCGTAACATCTTTTTACCTGCTTAGTACCAGCATCCCACGGCAATGTGGGCTTTAAGAGTTCATTCAGTTCTTTTGTAGACTGATATTGAGAGAATTTATTACCATGTATATTAGAATACAATAATAAATGAGTGAATGGAAATGGAAAACCATAGCATCTCTTGATCTAGATGCATGCCCGCTTACTTGCTCTTTGCTCTGGCTGCCCTCCGGTTGCTATTGGCCTTCCTGGCCACAGTGCAAAGGCTGCTGGCACATGCTGGGGACCTGCCATGATGTGTCGTGGACAGGGAGACCTTATCCTGAGGACCCAGCAAGTGGAAGGGTCCCCCAGCCCTAACCTTCCCAGGTGCACAGGGCTGCTCTGTTTTTCTCTGGTGGAAAAACATTCTGGCACAGAAAGGCAGAGCTGTCTGTGATGTTGTCCAAGAGTATTTTTGCATGGATACTTGTCCCTTTTTTAAATTCGTGTCATGTCCAGTTCTTGTATGCAAGTTTTTCAAAGGCACAGTATAAAGCTGCTGTACCTGTGTGCAGCAGTGCAAACAGGGCTTCTGATGGGTGGTTGACAGGGCTGCTTTTCTGGTGGCTGCTCACATGCTGTAGAGGTGACAGATATAATTCCTAAAAGAAAACACCAGCTTCGGTGGTTGCTTTTACTGTTTTCTGCCAGCTGGTGCGTGCAGCACTGACCTTGGCTGTTAAAGTCACCACCAGCAAGATTCTGCATTGAAAAGGTAGAGACGTGGAAGCAGCCACCAGGGAAGGAGTAGTATGGGAGCACACCCATCAAAGCCAGAGAGTAAACAGGCATAGTTATTACCTCAGAACACAAGGCTTGTTGTAGCCTGACAGGTTTAGACAATCTGCCCTAAGCTTTTTCAAACCCCAACAGGGCAGACAGGCAGAAACCTGGGAGATCAGAGCCTCGGCAGAGTCTGTCCTGTCACCCGAAACACGCTCGTACGCATAGATGCTCTGGCTGTTTGCCTTGGTGTCTCACCATGGTTGGGCTTTGCTTCACAAAAAGACACGTCGAAGTGAGCCTGCTCCCTATCAGCAGGCCACACGTGGAAAGAGTGAACTCTTTTTCGGAAGGGAAAGAAAAATAAGGTTGTGAAGTGTAAGGTCTGTTAGAAACCAGATGCAAACTTTCCTTGCTTCATTTGGCCATGGCACCAAAACAAATACTGTATCAGAGCACTATTTACTTTTAGGTCTTTGGGCAGGTTTGTGTGTTTGTCTAATTAAAAACCCAAGTGAAACATACATAATATAGGCACATAAATCACCTACTTTCCTCTTCTTCGAGTATTGTATTTCTGAACTTGTTTTGGGCTTTGAGGGTTAATGCTGCAGTACAGTGACAGGCCTTTGGTTAAACAAGTCTCAGAGACAAGATGTGGAAACATCCAGCTAGTGTCAACAAGTGTAGCGTGAACCCGGAGAGGAATGGGAGCTGACATTTGTGCAGTTTCTGTTGCTCCTTTTGGGCACTGTGAGGTTCAGCAAATCCCTTGCTCTTCAGGGAGCAGTGATAGGAGGGATCATCCAAGTAAGAGGCAATGTGAAAAGTATATAACATATCAGAGCCAGCAAGTGACAGCTAACATAGCTGTCAAGATTTTTATCTTGTTCCTGATCACCAAATACAACTGTTCACCCCTCTCTCCAAGAAGTTTTGCATGTGTAGAAAAATGACAGAAGTTTTTGTCATACAGATGAGATTGAATTAGCCCATTTAGAAACCCATGCTCATTTTTTCTGGGTGTTTCGATGAAAAGCACATGATTTCCCTCTGCAGAGGGCTGTGACCCTGAAGCTTTGCCACTGCTCAGTGTTTGTGTTGCAGTTATTAACCTGTTCTGTTGTTTTTCCCTATTTGTTCAGAGGGCTGGGGATTGTTTAGGAAGTTATTGCCAGTCAGATGTTTGTGCTTTCTGGGGGCGGAGGGAGGGACAACTGCTGCTATCACAAGCTTGTTACACACTGTAAGGAAGGACATGAAGCAGCAAGTTTTTAAAGTAGTATTAATCTCTTCTGTGGTTTCAGAACGCCTCTGGGAGCCTCCCTGGATGAGCAAAGCAATCCTCTGTTGAAGGGTAAGGAAAGGCCTTTTTCTTCTCTCCAAGTTTTTCAATTACCTATTGAAATCTCTCATGCTGGAAATGGTGCTTTTGTGGACATCCACCTGAGACCTTGTCTCTTTAGCAGCGGCACAAACCACAGTCTAGTCAGCGTTGCTCAGTTATTCTCATTGTGAAGCGGTTGTGCCTGAGAAACTGGAGAAGGGGGAAAAGATCCTGAGTAAGTCTTTCTGAAGAGTTTAGTAAGCCCTAAAACAACCCCCCAAAATGTGCAGAATAGGGAGGCTGTAATTTCCTCTCTGAGCTGGTGAGCGTTAGGCTTTCTCTGCCTCTAATAACTCTGGTTGCCACACCTGAGAATTTTACTATCTGAGCAGGACCGAATACGAAGTACGAAGTACAGTGAGAATGTGCAGGTAGTGAGTGACAGGGTGCAGAGGAATTACTTGCTGTGCCTGGAGTCTTTGCTTCAGCTCTTAACCCGGTACAGGGAGGGAGAGGGGAATGCCTAAGCTTGACTCAGACTCTGGATCCCCATGGTAAGATGTCTGGAGGATAGATAACATAACAGCAGAAGGCACAGATGTGTTGGGTGGTATCTCCAGGTTCCCACTTGTAGTTAGTTGGCTTGCAGGTTGACTTGGGATATTCTTGAGCACAAAACAGTGTTGTAGTTCTCTTTCAAAATAATTTTTCTATGTTCTTGAATGTAACTTTGCACTTCTTAGTGCATTTTTACTGTATAACTAATGCAGGGATTGTAAATAGTCTGGTTATATCCTGTTGTATCCACTGAAGTGTCTTGCTGATACTTTATTTAAGCTGTTGAAAACACTGCAGAAGCCTAGTTGTTGAACTGCTAACTGTACATTTTCAGGCATGCTGGTGAGAAATGGAGGAAGTTTTGAAGATGACTTATCCCTGGGAGCCGAAGGTGGGTGTGGCAGGATTATGACTATTTTTCTAGCAAAAAACCCCAAACCCATTTGTGTTCAGTCATCTGATTTTTATTTTGGAAGACAGCGTTTTCCTTTTGGTCAAAAGCAGTTGAAAACCTGCCTAGAAAGCCAGCGAGAAGGACATAGAAAAATGCAGGAAGATTTGCTTTTTGAGTTTGTTAGACTATTGTTGGTGTTGAACATTCTGGCCTAACCCAGAGGTCAGAGGCATCCCTGAAATTCACTTCTGCCTTCTCATCTTAATGCCCACAGCAGCAGCACTGCCTGGAGCACTCATTGAGGCTGTGAGAAAGTTGTTTCTCCTACTTGCTTTTCTTGTCCATGGGTTACTTTTGGTAGCCGTGCATGCCCCACTTCCACTGAATCCCTTGGAGGAGAAAGAAGGAATGAAATTCTGTCAGCCAAGAGGCAAACCTGTTAAGAGCTAAGTACTTTTAAAAATGAAAAGCACCAAAACTGAGCAAGTATTTTGGATCAGCCACAATATGCACTTTACTGTTGCTGGCTGCTTACCTTCTCCTTCTCTTCCCTTTTTTAAGGGGAAGGAGATGTGGCTGTTCATGATGGACTTCTTTGTAGAATAAGACTTTTAGCCTCTCTGTTGATAATGGTTAAAGGTGTCCATAAACAGGCAAACAAACAGAACTACTGTGGATCCTGGTCTAACGGCAGCATTTGGAACTAAAGTAGGAAAAACGGTCTCACAAACTGGGTCCTAGGGTTATCTGCAGGATAGGGGATATAAGGCAATATTTGTTTTCAGTGTAAAAACAAACAAAAAAAGAAAAGACAAAACCACTCCCCCCCCGCCCTTCTTAGCTTTTAATGTTGTTTGAACCATAGCTTTTGCAAAGCATCAGAACTTGTACAGTAGAAAGCCCTTTCTTCCGCAGTCACCAGTTAGCCTTGTCAGTGGTGTCAAATTAGTGGGACAGGGCCTGGAGGAAGGAAATATCTTTATTTTTTAAAGATTCAAGACTTCTAAGGAAAACAGTTGACCTTGGTCTGGTAATGATGGAGAAGCAGTAAATGAGTCCCTTACTGCAGTAGATTAACTAGGATTAAATTTTCTTTCTGACAGTTTTTTCTGTTTGCTAGACTACATGCAGTACAAAGATTTCATAGGAAAAATTTCTGTGTAAAAGTCAGTATATTTTAAAGCATCATGTCACTTTTTTCTTTTAATTTTTTCGCTTTTATCATTCTCAAGGATTTCTGGGGTTTTTTTTATGAGCCTTTAGCATGATTTAGGCAGAAGGTTGTTATCCTCCTTTTCACAGAAAGGTCCAAATACTAGAATCACTGGTTGATTTTTGTGGGTAAGAATGTGAGTGTTTCTGCTGGGCTTTGCTTCCCATCCAAGAACAAGGGAACAACAGAGCTGCTGGGGCAGCGCTGTGTGCACTGCTGGACAGACAATCCCATTGAGGCTGGTATGAATGGCCTGCCCTTGTGCATCCATGACTGAATTCAGATACAACCCAGAGCCCTGTGCGAGTGGTATGGAGGGCATTGGGCAGGGTCTTGTAACCCTAGTCCCCTTCTGAGCTGTTAAAACCCATGGTTTAGCTGTTCGAACTAGTCATCAGTTAATCTATATATATAGTCTTACCTTCAAATTATAGGCAAGGATATTAAAAAAAAGAGATGTGGCATCTGCATTTTGTATACATTTCAGTTTCTTCATGATGCCTCTAAAAACAAGAGAGAAGTTGTGAGGTTTCCATGTTTTGCTCCCTGCTGGCACTGTGCCTTGAGATGCAGGGTTTTCCTGGCAGAGCCCTCTCATCCCCAAGGGTAGACACTGGTCCCACCAGCACTACAGGCTTCACCTAATTGTTGCACCTAGGACTGCACAGTTCAGGCAGCTGGGGCCCTACCCCACGTAAAGAGCAGTCCATGCTGATGGCTAGCAACTGTAGTCTCAGTACCGGGCTGTGGGGCCAGCTGCCTTTCTTACGTTCTTTACTTCCTTTGCATGCCTGCTTCTCCTTCTCCCCTTCCTGCCTAGGAACAGCCCTGCAGCTGGTAATCATGTCTTCAATTGCAAAGCAATAAATGATGTATGTAACAATTACTACCTTACCACACATTATATTTCAAGTTAATATGATTAATGACACTATATAAACATGTGTTCATGTGAGATTTTATTTTAACCAGAATAACCAAATCACCTTTATATTAGCTGTGTCGTAGAAACCCTTGACAATCATGTTTATGTGGGAAGAGAAAAATCTGGCTTACGCAGGCATATTGGTAAACATGTTCACTGCCTGCTTCTTCATACTGGTTGTGGGAAATGTAATTTTGAAATGGTCTGTGTGTAACTTTCTGTTTCTCTACAGCTAATCATCTACGGAGTGATACACAAATGGAAACACGGTAAACATCTTTTTTTTGTTTGTTTCTTTGCTTCAGGGAAATATTTCTTCTGGAGGGTGGGAGGGAGAGGGGGCAGTGGAAGTCATGGAGGCTACCTCAGAGCTAAAGCTGTTCTGCTCTCATCTGTTTACATAAAAGGGAAGGAGAAGATCCAGATAACACAGAAACAGTCATTAGGAGACGCAGAAAAAGATCTTCTAGCAGACCTAATGTAGATTTTGGGGTAGCAGGAGGAAAAACGGAGAAGTGACAAATCTAAGTAATTTAGTACGATTTACCTTCCTTGCCTCACTAATCCCTCACCATTTCAGAAATTTCAAGGAAAAATTAGTTTTATCTTTCAGAGCAGATCTCCTTTGGGAGAAGGGAAAAAAAAAGACGGAGAGAGGAGAGGCCCGTGCTTTACAGGGAGAGCTTGTAACTAAAATGTGCTGAAACTAAAACCCCATTAAGACTTCAGCAAATACTGGCACAGCCTGTGTGGGCAGCATCCTCCTGAGCACACGGAAGGCATGGAAGTGCAGGACAGGGCAGCTCAGTCAAGGCTGGGCTTCCTCTCTGGATGAGGGAGGGATCGGGGAGGGTGGGGCAGCAAAGGGAGATCAGGGATTTGTTTTCTCAGCTTGCATTTGCCTTCAAATTCTTGCCGTCTACGTACATTTTTACCGAGGCGTCCCAGAGTTCACTTTTGTTATTGTGTTTCAATAAATGACATGGCTAATATAAACCAGATAACACTGAACGGGAAAAGAGAAATTCAGCAGCACTGGAAGCTTAGCTCTCCTCTGAGGATAACCAAGTCCCCGAATGAAAGTGGTTTATTGAAGGGGTCTTCTCCATTCATGTTGACAGCAATGGTGTGCTGGCGAAGGAGAAGAGGTTGCAGTTTCACCAGAAGGGGAGAAGTATGAACTCTACTGGGTCTGGAAAAAGCAGTGCAACTGTTTCAAGGTAAAAGAGTAATTATGCTTTGAAGGTCTGTTCCTCAGTTAAATGGACTTGGCTTGATTTATGTGCATTGTTGCATTCCCTTCAGTAGCCACGAAGGGAGTTTTCATTTGGGTGCTTGAAATACTGCTGTTTGTTTTCAGTTGTGGTTTGCAGTAAATACTAACAAATGGGCCCCAATGTTAGAAACGTCTGAAATTTTAACAACATTTTAAAATCACAGCTCTGCAGAATGAGGGCTGATTTTATATGTTACAGAATGGAGCTGAGATGTGTCTGGGCCAATGGGTCTGGTGATGGGAACCAAAACTTCAGATGCAAAGATCTCAGTTATTTCCTAAAGTAGGCTGAGCTGTAGGAGTCAAAAGTTCGATAGACTAAGCTGGCTACTGGACCATCTTAACAGTTGGACAAAAGGGACTGGGTCTTAAAAGGAGAAAAGTAGATGGTGAACATCTTTTAATTTGTCTAGTGTTTCTGAATTACTGGAACTTTATGAGGAAGATCCTGAAGAAGTGCTTTACAACCTTGGGTTTGGAAGAGATGAACCAGATATTGCTTCAAAAATTCCAGCGAGATTTTTTAATTCATCATCGTTTGCCAGAGGGATAGATATCAAAGTGTTTTTGAATGCCCAATTACAGCGCATGGAAGTGGAAAATCCAAATTTTGCTTTAACAAGTAAGTATGGGTTTGAAGTAAAGTTTATTTTTAAGTTTTTGAACTGTGTAAACAACCCCAAAAGAAGATGTGTATATAATATTCTGGCAAACTCCTTTTCAGCCATCAACAAAATTCTATTCGGAATCCGTAGTAAAACTGTTGCTTGGTCTTAAATATGGCAAGAGGTGACCATCAGTGTTGTACACCTTGGGGTAGGGGTTTATAGTTGGGGAGGGAAATGAAAGGCATCCAGTAAGATATACTGCCTTCTGGTTTGTGTCATTCCTGTCTCTTGCTCATAAGCTTGTCTTCTTCTGTAGCTTTACAGCACTGAAACAAACAGCAATAGCTGTCTGTCTCTTGTGTTCTTCAGTATCTGGGTGGGATTTTTGAAAGCTGTCAGCAGCGACCTACTTCTGTTGTTGTTGAAATCTGGGCCAGTATTTCTATCGACCTGAACAGGAGCTTTGTTAGGTCAGTAATGAATGTTGCTAAAATGAGGGCATAGCTGAAATGTCCTCTTGTAGTTTTCAATGGAGAGCAACGTAAGTAACCCTTTTCTTCCTAGCACTTTGTAAATTAACTTGCATTTGCATGCCTATGTCCCCTTTTTATTTTATGAAAGCTTTCCATGCTGTTCTTCTGCATTTAGTAAAGACTCTTGCAAAGGTTTTTCCATTTTTCATAGTGTGTGGTATCAATTTCACATTACACAACTAGGCAGTTTTCAGCCAGTCTTTGGGGCCCATGTTAGAAGTAGGAGGAGATTTGGGGGGGTGAAGAGGGTGGGCAGAGGTTATGATGAAAATTCTCTCTTCAGATATGAAGAGCTGTCTCTGAGAATTCAAACCATTGTGTAGAGGTGGATCAATAGGTCTGGGATGCAATGAATAAACATCCTCATAAGCTCTGCCTTACATTTCATTCTTGTGTAGGTCGTTTTCGTCAAATTGAAGTGCTTACTACTGTGGCCAATGCTTTTTCTTCTTTGTATTCTCAAGTCTCTGGGACTCCTTTGCAGAAAATTGGTAGTATGAATTCAGTTTCTTCCAGCAAAGAGGCATCCAGCCCTCCCCCTTTAAATCGCAGCAATACAGCCAGTCGGTTAATGAAGACCTTGTCAAAACTCAATCTGTGTGGCACACAGCAAGCCGATGGTAGCGGCTGCTCAACTCCTTCACCTGTTGAAAAAGGGAAAAGTCCAGCTGAACCAGGGAGAGAGGAAAATGATGTTAAAAATGAATCTAAATTACAAAAATACTCTAAAAAGAAAGACTCTCCCTCTTCTTTGGCTACTGTAAAGGAGGAGATAGCCAGTAGTCAGACAAATGCTGTGGACTCAAATAAACCTGCAAACCTTCCTGCTGGGACTGCTGATACGCAAGTGGGTACTGTGCCTCTGGCAGATGTGCAAAACAGCAGGTTGGCAAGTGCCCAGGATGGACTGTGTGAAGAATCTGGTCCTTTGGACTCGCCAGGCCTCAGCAGTAGTTCCAGTACTTCCAACAGCAGCACCCTGACACAAAGGCTGCCTGCGGCATTGCCAGGCAGAGACCCCTGCGCTCCCCTTGCAAACCCGTCCATAATGAATCTAATGCTGCAGCAGAAAGACTCCTTTGAGATGGAAGAGGTAGGTGCAGATATGTGACTCTGGTTTTGCATACAGTTTACATAGTTTGCTGGCTGCCAGCAGAGGAATGTTCCCTCCTGTGTAGTTGACAGTATTTTCTCCAGGAATACTTTAAATTCTCCCAGTGGTAGGACACTTGTCGCTCTCTCTTGGTAGGCTGCTTTAATTGAGCCTTTTAATGAAATAACTTGGTGCTGCTGCTGTTATTATTGCAGGAAAGTTCTCATTCTCTTTTCTTCAAGCTCAGGTAATTGCACTCACTGGTGTAACTGATTTAAGCTTTTCCTGTGGAAATATATCTTGGTTGGGCTTTGTATGTATGTGTTTTAAATTTTGCTTAAATTGCTAACTGGAAGTCATTATTTTTGTTGCCTAAAAGTAAATTCAGTTTATTAATTGATATTGATTAAAGGTAAATTTGTGGATGGAGCAAAAGTGCTACTGCATGAAAGGGGAAGGGGCTATAGGATGAGGTGCTGATCTTGTACAACTTTTGGTTTTGATTGCAATCTACTGTGTGTTGATTTCATTTGTTCTCTGGAAATCAGCACACTGAAAGTCACTGTTGCCTTTTAATATCTTCATAAATACGTGTATCCATTTTTGACTGATAATTGTCCTGAAGGGATTTTAATTAACATGTTTCTGTAATTGCTTTGTTTATTAGGCTAGTAGATGCACAGCCTGCATATTCAAGAATGCACTTTTTTTTTTTGCACAGACTCACACCTTGAATTGTAAGATATGTCTTAAGTTAGTAGATGTTTTTGTGGACACAGCTTGAAGTGGCTCTTCTTAACAGTTCAGCAGTTAGCTTCTTTATGTGAAATAGATACATAAAATGAAAGATTGTGATTTCACTGGTGAAATGAGTGAAGAAAGCAAGTGAATGGAAAAACCCCAAAGTTTTACAGCGAGTGATGAAGTGAAGATTTAGCAGATACTGTGCCTAGTGTCATATTGTCATGTCAAGCTCTTCTAGATCAAATAATGTTGTAGCTGAAAGCAGTCACTAACTAGAAAAAACATAATCCAGCTTCTTGTAGTTCCTGTCGCTTGTGCGAGTGTGTCCTTACTCACATGATGTGTGGCCATCTACTGAACCAGAACAAAGGACTTGTCCAGTTGAAAGGGGAAAAAGAAATGTGGTGTATCTTGAGTTATTTATTTTTCTTGGCTTAGTTTTCAGACAGATCATTTTCTTGATTGATTTTGTTGTGTTGCTGCACAGATGTTTGCATTAAGCACAATGGGAGGGTTCTCAGGGGCAATGCATTTTGCTGCATATCCCATAGGAGAAATTAGGTTTTTGGTACTCTTGGACAAAGTTTAAACAGCTGGTTTTTATATATATGTATATGTATAAATATGTATGTATATATATGTGTGTGTATACGTGTGTGTGTGTATATATAAAAAAAAGGAATGGCATTTTCCTTCAGAGAAAGTTAGACTGTAAAGGGTTATGACATAAAGAAGACTTCCTGAATTCTGCACAAGCTAAATGGGATGCATTGTGAAGTTTCAGTTGACACACTTTTCAATTATGCCAGGGCATAAACACAGCTGTTTTGGCAAGGTGACATGTGACATGTGATGGGATTTTGGTGAATTTTTGTTTACACAATACAATACATGCATATCAACTGCCTACAGATCCCTGGGAGGGAAGGATTTGGGTTTGTTGAAGAAACTTTAGAACAATACCTGGCAGCATTTTATTTTTGTGTGTCTCTAAGCAAGGTATAATGAACAATGAACTGTATTAGAAACAGTGACAATAACTCCTCCCCCCACTTTCCCAGCTTGGCTTGGAATGCATTCATACACATAAGAAAGATGACAGATATATCAAGGAAGCTCTTTCTATGCCTACGAATGCCTCGGAGGTTTGAGCGCCCTTCGGAAGTCTGTGGTAGTGAAGATAGCTAGTGCTGGAGTGAGTCAGGGCAGGATTTCCCTCAAACACCCATTCCTGAGGTGGCCAATTACAGCCCCAAAGGTCGTATAGCAGCGTCAATATTGGCTGCGGGGTCGGAGGGAGAAAGGAGTGCTTCTGTGTGCTTGTGGAACTGCACCATGCTGCAGGCACAGCCAGGGTGCTGTCTTCCAGCCAAGGACAGAACATGGAGGGTATTTAGATGAGAAGAAGCTTAGCAAATGTACCTGTTGGAAACTGAGAGGTTTGAGAGAATCAAAATACCTTTCCTGCAAGGGCAATCTGATCAAGGGGCTTGTAAGATTACTTGATGTTCCTTTTTTTTCTTACCACTTCGGTACAGCTTTCATCTCCTAAAGGAACAGAAGCCTTGTGATTTATTGTGCAAAAGTAATGCTGTTCACTTACTAATGCTGAAAAGTTAACGACAAGTACTTCTCAAAACCCTTGTAAATGAGAATATGCCACCCTTGTGGCTTCTATATACATGGTATCAATGCAAATATAGCTACTTCTTTAGCCAAATACAAATTGGGACTTAAAACCATCAGTATCCTGAATTAAAATCCCATTGGGACAATTATGAGTCAACATTTTTAAGTTCATAAAAAATGAAAATGAAAACTTCATTGTTTGGTAATTTTGAAATTAGGCAGGCAGCCCGTTAGAGGGCAGGGTTTGGGGTAGTTGGATTGGGGGTTTTGTTCATGTAGACAATGCATGTGAACCATTAGGATTTTTTCTGGAGCACACAAATGAGAAAACATATTCTAAGTTTTGAACGAGGCACAGGCCTCCCTGTTGAGATTTTAAGCATATTCTTTTCATTGTTTGAACAGTTGTCTGAGAACTGCTGTCTTAGTAAGGCTGTGCTTCACAAAGCGATTAAGTATTTTTAAGCTTCCCAGTTGAAATCTGCGTGGCTCTAAATACATTATCTTCTTTGGTTTTGTACTTGAGGACACAAGAAGTATTCCCTCGAGTAGTGCATGGTGAAGTCTGGAATAGGTTCTGGCAGGATCAGCGTCCTTATGGAGGATTGATGGCTTGCAAAAAATAGTTGGTAGGGCAGCAGGTGACAGTCCTGCAAAGGTGGTCAGAGGTGTTTCCACACAGTTATTTTAATCTTTCATCAAAGAGGAGCTGAGAACTGTCAGTGTTGTCACAGGATGTGATTTCCAGGTCTTTTTGCATGATGAATATAACCGGAGGGGAGCCCTGTGCTGTGAGTGGGAGGTGCTGTCCTAAGGATCACTCTTTACAGGAGCATTGCTGAGTAGCCAGTGAAATAATACATTGGTTCAAGGTGACAGGATTTGTTTCCTTGATCATTACTGGCTGTTGGACTAGAGAAAAATCCCACAGCACTCACCCTGCTCCTTCCCCAGCATGTGCAGTGTATGAGGCTTCGGTATTCTTAAGCATATTACTGGAGCGTATTCCAGTTGGCCTGACAAAATATTCATCTCCTCTTCCTGTTAGATCCAGAGTACGGAGGGGGATCTACCACATGTTCCAGCTTCTCACCAGCTGGCAGTGGCCAAGTCAAGGAAAGGTGAGTAGACTTCCTGAGTGTCCTTCCCTCCCTGAAATGCTGATTCAGATATTTTAAACTTCTAAAGTTTCTCTTCCCTTTAGAAATAAAAAAGGGTCTGGGTTTCTTTTTCAGCTAAATCACAGAACATTACTGCAAAGTGGCAACCAAATTATAGGCAAGACAACAGCCCTATAACCTCACTGGCTGTTTTCACTTTTGTACAATTGATGATAGCTCAGAGGGACTGAAATGTTAATTCAGATTGTGTGGGGTTTTTTTTCCCCTGGCAAATCCTGTAATTTAAGATACCCATTTAAACTAAAATTATATTGTTTTAAACCTAAATTGCATGATACATCCAGCTTTTTCCTATGCGTTACTGCTCTGTCTGCAAGCACGGAAGTCTCTGCACCCGCATAGAGACTGTAGTCTTTCATATGGGAAACTGTGCACCGGCTCTTGTGGCTCACTTAGTTTGTGCTTTCATATCAAGTTCTTATTTATGTACTTCATGGCTTGGGAGAGGGACAAAGCTGATTCATTCTGTGATTGTTACTTTGCCCAACATTGGCAAGTGAAGTCCATTCTCTAGCTGTTACGTGTAATTAAAGAACAGAGCTTGTTGCATTTTGTGAGATGCTTACTTGCAATGCTGTATCTTGGTGAAACATGACTATCATCTCTAGATACTAAAGGGAGTCAGAAAAACCTGTCTTAAGGAACAGAGATCATCTTGTCTTTTCACAAATTAACTGACAGTCTTGTGAACTGTCAGCTGAATTGCATTAACATGGTTGAGAATGCTCTGGACTCAGCAGTGAAGATTAATGCCTGGTTATTACGGATAGCTTGTGCTACTAATTCAGCAGTGATTTGCACAACAGAGCACTGCATTTGGTAGTGTTCCTCCGTAAAAAACATAGGCCATGAAGAAGGACTGCCAGAAACTGCCATCTCTAACTATTGCCAGCATTTCTCCCTTGGCTGTATTTTAAAGTTCATGATTACACACTTTATGTGATTACATGTGAAGAGATGCACTCTTTACAGGTCAGTTCTCTTGTTTGCCTGGTCTCAGCAGTTTTAGAAAGAGCTTTTAATCTCTTAAAAAAGGCATCTTAAGGATCCAGGAGTTGCAGTCAAGGAGGAGAAAAATAAATTTTTCCATCTTCTGAAATGCTTTGTTTCCTGTTCCCAGTAGCTATCTTACCTCCTCTTCCTCCATGCAAGGAAAAAAACAGTCAAGTGGTCTAGTGTGTACCCACTGAAAGGTACCAGCAGTCCTAGCAATGGGTCCTCAGTATGGCAGAAGTGTGACATGCTGGTTCATTTTTCCTAGCTAGTATGTCCCACCCGTTTCTGAATACATTTGGCAAAGGTGAGCAATGACACTTTATTACTATGCACGTATTGCTTAGAGTTTTCTGTAACTTACTTAACAAGAATGCCAATACTTACGCTAAGCCTGCATGTTTCCTAGAAGTCTGAGACCAGCATTTTATTTCACCTGTAATATGCAGAAAGCTTAGGACTTTGTTCTGTATGGGTTTCAATAAAAACCCAGAGAGAGCATTTGGTGGGGAACTTACCCAAAATGTTAAAAAGTGGTAGTCAATTTTTCTCCCTTTTTTTTTTTTCCCCAAGTTGTCCAACCTGAGACAATGTAGAAGCCTGTTTTCTCAGAGTGAGTGCTCACCAAGTTTGAAGGCATTCAGAGTTAATGGTCTCACTAAAAATGCCAGCCATTGTGTCTAAATGTGAAATGCCACTCTCGCTCGCAATCTCTTGAGGTGGTATCCACATGAAATTCAGGCACTGGTCTTCTCTTGCAGCGTGATTTCAGTTGATGGTCCTCATACAAACCCACCTCTTTCAGTGCTGCTGGCCCTACTATACATAAGGACCCATAAACAAAAAGTTGTTCCAGACGACTACTTCCCCTGAAGGAATACATTTGTACTGTCTTGTTTGGTTGGGTTTTTTTTTTCATGGAGAGGTACTTCTGTGTCAATTAGCAGAGTTAATGCTGTGCAGTACAGACTGTTATAAACCTTGCAGTGTCGTTTTACAACCACACAGAGGGCTGTGGATGTTTTCTCTGACACTTACAACAGTTTGTAAGGCATTTTAAGAGGATATATAGTTAGATGTAAAGTATTTGAATTAAATAAAAAAAATAATAATTCTCTTTCCTACTGGAAAACTCTGGAGCGACTTAAGAGATGGTTGAACAACACAGTCTACTGTTGCTTAGACTTCCCGTTAAAGCATGTTTCTCATTTGAGATTAGCTTTGTTTATAGGTGGTAAGATTAAATTTTCAAAGTGGCTTGCAAATGTGTGCTTTGCTGTAATACTTTCTTAAGCACTTTATAGAGGATACAAAGAATTTTGTATCATATCGACTAGCTTGATGTACTTTTTAGATTAGGTCTTCCAGTTGTTACTGAATTGGTTTATCCATCATGCCTAAAAGCAGCATCCTGTTCTTTGTTGTTGCAAACCTCAAATGTAGATAAATTTTTGTTCATGTGGTTTTTCTTAAGAATGTAGTAGACAAGAATGAAAAGCTTCAGTTGCTTATTGCAAAGTGATCTAGAAGGAGGGTTTGTTAGTTAGAAAACAAAATTCTTCCTGACATATTTATAAATTCTTCCATTCCAAAAATGCCCAAACATTTTGTCCAAACAACAAACAAGACAAATATAGGTAATGTAGAGAAGAAAATGTTCTTGAGGCATTGTAATTTGTGTCTGGTTGCTGACATCAGTGGGTCTGTGAAATTTTGAATAGCCACAAATCTGTTTCTTTTGAGGCATCTGACATCAGTAGTCAAAAGCAGTGATTAATTTTGAAAATTTAGTCCTTGAAAGTGAAGAAAGCACATCATCAGCACTTCCTGTCCTTAATATATTATTGTATTTATAGCTCTCTGTGGGTGCAGCTCCACAGGAGATTGGAGATGGGGGAGTGAGAAGAAGACATTTGGAAGATTTAGTATTTGTGGGAGTCTGTGCTTATCTTTCCAGGAGCTAGGAAATCCCAAGGAACTCTTCAGAGTTTCTGCAGCAGGGCTCCCTACTAGGCTATTTTTGGCAGTGCTGAGGTGCAGGGTATGATCTGTATGTGAGAAATAAGCAGCAGATACTTAATCCTGTAATGGAATACTTTATGTAAATTGGGAATGTCGATTTATTAATAATCTTGTGAAATACAAAGTGCAATAGAGCTTTGCCAATACTGCAGGTATAAAAATCATAGATGTTACTTCAGGGGCAGTTTCCACGTATTTCTTCTCCTCTTCTGTGTGAGCAGTCAAGTGATGCAGAAAGTGAAAGACAAGCACCTGATGGGACTGTTATTTGGATTGGTGAGACTAACAGTCCATTGGTAGCTGAATATTATTTTACAATAGATTAGTTATTCCATTATTAGATAATGGTTCTCTGATAAATCTGTGCTCTCATGTTTTGTAAACCATAGACTTGCTTCTTCTTCATCTGTTCTTGTTTAGAACTTTGTCATCTTATTTGATACATTTCTGAATACCCACATTTCTCTGGTATGTATTCAGTGCCTAAATATATTTTTGGGTTTTTTTTGTTTTTTGGGGGTTTTATGCAGTTTAAAACAATAATCCAAGGGGCATTTTTATTTGTGCTGTGTTTAAGTGAGATGTGAGTTTGTTCCTTCTGATTTTGTGCATCTTGGCTGGTTCCTTCTCCTACGCTTTCCTTATTATGCTGTTTCTGACCTCTCCCTAGTTCAGAAGATTTCCCCTGCATAGTGTGGATAATAGCTTTGGGCTGCAGGGTTGGCATCGTGCAATGACCTTTTACAGAATGTAGTTTCCCCGTATCTGCTTGAATTTGAGGACATCCTAGTGCCATAGAGCAGGTTTTACACCTGGATCAGTAGTTGACAAGGAGGGTACATACCATTATGTATCAGTATATCCCAATGTACTAGATGGTATTTCATCTTTACAGAGGCAAACTTTGTGATTTCACTACTGAAGTAGTAGAGATTCCTGTTCTTTAAAAGTTGTTATTGCATTAACATGATAGTGGTATGGTGGAGACGTCTGAGAACTTGCAAGAGTCAAAGGTAAGGTGTGGTACAAGATTACTCACACTTGCAAAAAATGTCTTCTCTACTTTGCTTTACAACATTAAAAAAAAAAAAAAATCCTAGTAGCTCTGCAACACAGAAAGCAAGAGATGACTGTATTAAAGGGGATGTCTCCTTGGGTGTAACCAAAGCAGTTTGAATCTGTTAATACTGTGCTAGTCCCTTGCCACAGATAAAGATGATGAGGCAGGTATGAGTGCCTCTGCTCTAGACTGACCACTTGACTGGCAGTATCTGTCATATAAGGCTTTCAAAGCATGTGCATAAGTAACAAATGCTATAGAAGATGGTCTAAACCAATGATTTTTACTTTTGTACTGTGTCTCCAAGGAAACCAATAATTGATTTGAGATGTATATGCATATATGTATTTTTTATGGCTGTAAAGGAAATATTGACGGAGAAGGAAATAGAAGGGCAGGTCAATATTTTTCTTGAGCAGTAATAAACTTCATGCACATGAAACCAGATGCCAGCATGCACACTGGTGAATTGCTTTATCTGGACTAGTTGGAATCTCCCCTGTGGCTAAGGCTTTTTTCTTTTAAATTAAAATTCACCAAGTAGGAAAAGAGAGAGAGGAGACCAGAGTACAAGACTATTCACATTGGAGAAGGTGGCAGCTTCCCACTAGCCTCAGCTGTAGTGGCAACCTGTTCACGGCATGCTCTTTCAGCCATATTAATTATATTGGGCAGTTATTAAGAGCTAGTCCAGTTCTCAGGAAAGTAATTCCCATTGTCTGCACTGGGATCAGGGTGGGGATGTCTGTCTTGAGGTAGAAAAGTTGTTTTATCATCGCAGGATATTGTGGCTACCATGATAACAGAACAGCAGCACAATTTGAAAGGCACTCCCTCAAAGCTGTGTGAAACTGCTGATACGGAGGCAGTTTGCCTCTCCTGGTGTTCACAAACTTCTGAGCCTGTGCAGGCTTTTATTTCTGTGTTAGTGAAATGTTCATCAAAAGGAATACTAAAAAAAAATTAGTTCTAAATATCCAAGTTTCAAAACAGTTTTCATAATGCATTCCAAAGCACTGAGCTGTGAACTGGGATTAATTATGTGATGACAGTTAAGTGGTTGAAGGAATGTGGGGCAAAATTCTGCACTGAGCCTCTGAGAAGACAGCAGTGAGCACTTGCCCCAGGGTGATGAGGAGGAGGAGGCAGAGGTCTGAGGACTACAGGCCGCTGTGATCTCATCTCGTCTCCAGGCTTTTACACTTCTGCTCAGAACTAGAGGTGAGATATGGTTGTTGCCCATGCTGCCATGTGGCTAAGCAAGACGTTTATGGTGGTGTAACGTAAACCTCACACTTGATGGGTGCCTCCTATGTCTAGTTGAGAGCAACATAATGCAATACTGTACTGCAGAGCTTACTGAGATCTCCTTGAAAAACAGATTTGTGGCTATAGTGCTTGCACCAAAGGAAACCACTCCTGGGTAGCACTGAGGATTTTAGAGCCTCTTTAGGCTATTTTAGCACTTACCCAATGTAAGTAGAAAAGAACAAGCGGGAGGATCTTGAGTATGTAAAATGAGTGCTGGGAATGTGCTTTGGCAGATTGTCCGCTGATGTGTTAGAATGTTTTGTATTTGTCTCCTAAACCATCAGAGGACCATCTCTAGCAGTCTGCAGAGTTCTGCACATCGCCTTCTTTGCTCATGTGATGCTGTTCCTCTGGGCGTATGGGGTGGTGTAGGCT
The DNA here is from genome assembly GCF_000696875.1 of Nestor notabilis. NCBI lineage: Eukaryota > Metazoa > Chordata > Aves > Psittaciformes > Psittacidae > Nestor > Nestor notabilis. The sequence goes on along the minus strand of NW_009930257.1, from coordinate 73,026 downwards.
GGCAGGAGGCGAGTGATCTTTATCACCATGATCAGGAGGGGTGGTGAATCTGTACATTTCAATACAAAAGCACCTCTTCCGCTGCCTGCATGTGAATTAACCAGTGATTTGGTTTTGCGAAGGGAGAACTCCAGCGGTGGTAACGTCTGCAGAGTGGGGTTTTTTCCCACAGCACAGGAAAGAAAAATGTAAAAGATGGTTCCTCTTCCACTGCTGCTTGAAGTTTCACAAGTAGGGCTTTGCATGAGAAGAGGTTTTGCTTGAAACAAACAAGTTGTTTCTCTGTATTGTTCAAAGTGGAACTTGAAAAGGAATTGTGTTGTCCACTTAATGTTACTTTGATGTAAAAGGAAAGCATGTATTGAATGTGACCGCGCTTGGAAGGTTGTGATTTGAAAAGTAATTGCAGTTGGGTTTTGCTTGTTTTAAACAGATCAGCTATTACGGACTGCCAGTCAGCACTCTGACAGCAGTGGCTTCGCTGAGGACTCCTCCACAGATTGTTCTCCATTTAATCAGCTTCAGGTAAGGCTCTTAAACTGTGTTTGATATGTTACTGGTTATTGCAGGACAGGAGGGACCTGAGGAAGGCAGGAGGGATGTTGATGTTTGACTGCGATTGTGACTGTCAGTCTAGATCCTATAAAACTTCTAATTTTCAGAGCTGGACCTGCTGAGTCACTTACATAACTGTGTTAAAATTTGAAAGCCTTTCTGGTAGGATAATCTGGGTATACTTGGGCTTGGAATAAGCTTTAAGTTCAGTATGTCTTGTTTGCTGCTTCTAGTGTATCATTTCTCACTGGCTAAGGCTCCAGAATCATAGTCTATTCCTCTCATGACTGTAGTGAGTGGAGTTTAAGGTTATAAAAGACTATAGCTTTTCTGCTGATCATTTAATTTCTTGAATAATTTTTGCTTTCCCACTTTTTTTGCATGTTTTTCTATTTTTTTTATAATTTTTTTTTTCTTAGTTAGCAGCTGACAGAAAGTGAAAATAATTACATTCTAACTTTACTGTGAAGGTGTACTAATGTTTAGTCGATCCTGAGCTCCCACACTCCTTCTTGTTCCAGTTTCTTTGGTCTCGGTCCCAGAACTTTTTGTGATACTGACCAGAGACAGCATGTCTAAAGGGAGGCTTTTGTTCCAGCATGGTGTTCAGGTGTCTGCCCAGTGCACGTGTCTGCGCAGCGTTACACCTTGTATTTAGGGGAGGTGTTTTCTTGCCTCTCCTAAAACATTCACATACTAATAGCCATGATTTGGTCAATCAGCCAGAGAAAAGTCTTGAGTTGGATCCTGGCCTCAAGGTCGTCAGTTAGCTGTCCGTGACCTAAACCGCATCCAGAGGAATACAGAGATGGGATTCTGGATATCACCTCTCACCAGTAATTTCATTTCTATGTTTTGCAGCTGTTGAACTTTTTTAATGCTACTGTATTTACTTTTTATTTGTTTGTTTGTTTTTTGTTGTGACACACCAAATGCTTTAAAATGTGTGGCACTTAACAGGAAGAGATTCCTACCTTACCCATCCATCAACATTGCTTTTCCGTTTTGGCGCTGGTATTCTATGCGTTCCAGTTTAGTAGATTTTCAACTGAGCACCAAAGTGAAAGCCAACACGGTGCTAGCCTTTGTGTCTTCCTTAACCATCAGCTTATTCTTTCCAAGAGCAAGAGAGTGAATAAAGGAAATCATGAACCTGAGTCTCTATAATGAGCATAATAGTCTGAGATACTGTTTCTGCTCTCTACTAAACTGGGACTGCGCTGAAATTGACAGGCATGTTAGAAGGTGGCTCAGATTAGAGCTGCTCACTTCCAACCTTTATATTGCTTGCAGCCTGACTAAGAGTCCATTAAAAGCATGTTGCAAGTAAGTGCTCCTTCACTGGAGACTAGTGGAGTTTATTTGTGTTGGCTGTAAAGGGATGAGATTTTTCTGTTTTCTGTTACGGTGTTTTGAAAAGATGCATTGATACTGCACGAGGTTTGTGCCACAGACTTGCTAGGCTCTCTTCACTGCTTTGTTCGGACCAAGTGTTGAGCTGAATTAAAAAAATATATGGGGTGAATCATGAGATAGGAGGAAATGGGAAGTTGGCAGCTCATGAAGAAAACCTGTGAAAAGATGAAGGGGATACAGAGGGGTATATATCGGTTCTTTAAAGTATGGTAAGTTAGTGCCATCTACTGTTAAATAGTTGACTCTAGCAGCTATAGGATTCCTCTGAAACTCGGGAGAAACCTCAAAAATTGGAATTATATTGCCTTTCACTTCCGACACTCATAATAAAGATTTCTAAGGGAGATGTTGGCATTGAGGTGGGGTATTCTGCAGGGGACTTGTATGTTACCAAAGAAGCTAGAAAAATTCTCCATCCAAGTTTTGTTTGCCTGACTTGTAGGTGAACAAGGTGATGAGGGTTAGAGATGCAGATATGCACACATGTAGCACGTATAATTTCACCTAGACATTACAATATTTTGTTCTTTTAATACCTTTTACTTGAACAGTATCTGACCCTGCACAGTCTTTCATACTAATCTGTGGCTGTGCCAGTTAGTGCAATGTTAAGTATGAACTTAAGAAGATGACCTTCATGACTGAAATCTACTAGATGGCTGGAAAAGACTATTGCCTGTCATACGCCATAAGTAATCTCTCTAGAAGGAACTAAAAGTTGGTGTTCTAATGACAGTGAGAGCTGCAGAAATTAGAGGTGGGAAAGCTTCTCTAAATTTGCACTTCGTGTGTCAGCTATGGTAGACTTCCAAGAACGTACTTTATACCACAAATTCTTATGAAAACATGTCCTTTTGTAAACATACCAGTCAATCAGGCCAGCCTAATGAATATGCTGTGCAATTAGTAGATGGATTTTTTCCTTTTCTCATAGATACTTTTCCTGCCATTTGTTACCTATTGAATTAGCAGCTTCTTCATACATGTGCTCTGTTTAAACTGTGATTTAGAATATAAAGGGGAAGAAGTAGTAGGAGAAAGGAAGGATGGGCATAATAGTGCTGGATGCAGTCTTCAATAGAGATTAGCAGCCTAATGTGAGATTCAGTGTCTCAAACAATTTGGTGACTTAAAATGGGACAAGTATGTGGACAGACTGGTTTTCCTTTTCTTGGTGTTGTCTTGTAATACTAGTTTCACTACAGTCTACAGTTCTCCTCGCTTCTCTGTATGCATTCCCTAATACCACCCTTTGTTTCAGCACTGGCTGAACCTTTATGTATTGTAGTTGTCATGTACTGCCACCCTGCTACCCTTTTCTCATCACTACCTAAAATACTAGCATTTTACTGTTTTTACTCTTTTACTCTGCTGCTATTTCTGTTGTTCTGACAGTAAAGAATTTCTTGTCAAATTGAAGAGATGTATGAATAGTTTGCTCTCCACACACTATCGCCCCCCACCCCCCCCCCCCCCTTTTAATTAAAAACCCCCACATCTCCTTTTGGTGCCATATTTCAATATGCTACTAACTTACCTGATAGCATGGTTCATGGTTTCTTTGTTCTCCATCACTGTTTTTCTTGCATACTAGCTGCATTGTTATTTCTTCTCCGCACCACAATGCCCAATGAATGTGGACTTGGACTCTTAGCCTGACTCCTCAGAAGGCAGTAGTTGAGTCTCTGGTATGTTCACCCCTTTGCTGGCTTGTATCTTTCCTAGGTTCAGGAGTCTTTGCAGGGCATGGGAAGCAGCGCTGACAGCTGTGATAGTGAGACAACCCTGACCTCGCATAGTGAGGAACAGAAGACACCAATAGCCAAGGAACTGCCCTGTTTCAATAGGTTTGAGGAGGAAGAAGATGATGAGGATGAGGAGGATGATGATGATGATGGAGAGGATATTATCTCTCAAGTAGAGGGACAAAAGGTAGGGTCACCTTCTGAAAACAGAAGGAGAGAAGGCAGAAAAATTGTTGGCTATGAAACTGAGCAAAATCAAGAGCGAGAAAGCAAGTCATCTCATATATCGGAGACAGTCCAAGGAGAGGTCAGCTCTAAAGAGGAAGACATTTCCAATGAGCAAAACCAATCGGACCTGCTGGAGGAAGGCAGTGTGTCTGAGTTTCCTCAGTACCACACGCACCATATCCTCAAGTCGATAGGGTCTCTTGAAGGTGGTGGCTCCTCCGCGTCATCTGTGGACAAGGTTCATGTTGCCTTGCAAAGAGCTGAGATGAGGATTGTCAGTACATCTGATTCCAGGGCTGGGTGTGCTCTGCCTAAGTCAAAAGATCTCCTGAGAAAGCAGAGACTCTGGTTTGCTGAATCGGGCTATCCTCTAAGGCGGTCTCAGTCTCTCCCAACTGCATTGCTGAATCCAGTAAAAGTAGTGTCCTCTGTGAATGTACAGTTAACTCCAGGAAAAGAGACTTTGTGCAGTCCTCCTTCCTTTACCTACAAGTACACACGTGTGGAGGAAGATGAGAAAGCGATGTCTGAGAATGACAAAAGTGAGGGTGAGGCAGCCTCCAGCCAGCCGGTGTGCAAATCCACACTGTTTATTGCGCCTTCGTCCTCCAAAAAAGAAATGCCTCAGACTGAGCCATCTGAGGAGCCCAGTCCCACCAGGGTGCAGAGCTGCCCACTGCACACACCGGCACACATGTCCCAGTCGACATGTTCCCTTCACTCCCTCCCTGCCGAATGGCAGGACAGACCGCTCTGCGAGCACGTGAGGACACTGAGCACCCACAGCATCCCAAGCATCTCCGGCTCTTCCTGCAGCACCTTCTTTTCTCCCTTCAGCTGTCCTTTCTCTCCAAGGCATGCTGGATTTCCTCATCGACCTCATGCCATCAACCCACCCTCCACCGTGGAGATGCAGCTGCGCAGGGTCCTACATGACATCAGAAACTCTCTGCAGAACCTCTCACAGGTATGAGGAAGCCAAATTTTGCCCCTGGCCAAAGGGCATTCTTATTTTACCCTTACAGAACCAAAATGTCAACCTGAATATTCCTTTGTGTAGTGTAACGGATCAGGAAAAAATGACATTTTGTGCACGTTTGATTTGCTTCTGTTTTAGGAGCTTCTGTTAAAAATGGCAAGTTATCATCTCTCCAGTGCTCTGCTGTTTTTGCATTTAATTCTGTCTTGTTGCATTTGACCCAGATTGTTTGGGTTTTTGAGGGGGTTTGGGGTTGGTTTTTTTGTTGTTGTTTGTTTTGTTGGGGGTTTTTTTGTTTGGTCCATTTGGTGTTTTTTTTGTTTTTTTTTAAACTTCTGTGGATATTCTTAGGCAGGAGGGAGGAACACTGTACTCTGTAAGCTACTATTTTAAGGTGAGAGTCATTAGCTTTAGATCTGAAAATATGTAGTAACAGTCCTTTGACCTCTCTTCTTTTTGACATACTTTCCATCCAACTGATAAAAATGTGGGTTTTTTGATTGCCAGTCGCATGGCTTCATTGATATCAATAATGATATAAAAAAAAAAATTTATCATAATGGTATCAATGTTGTTTGATCCCTGCATGTTTCTGTGCTGTTTCATGCCAATCTTCTGCACTTTCAGCTCTGGCACTAGTCAAAATGTTCCTGATGTCATCAGTCGTTTATTAAGAATTGGTTTTGTCAGAGCATGTGAAATTTTGTCTGTCTCATCACTCAGAGAAGAAATGTTTTAAAATGCAAGCACACTGGTTTTTTTCCCCCTGCTGGTTTCTGCCACACCTTCTGCTGTTTCCCTCCTAATTGCCAGCTCTCTTTCCTCTGCCATCTCTGAACTTCTGTTCTCTTAGGTGATGATCCAGCTTGGGAGCCTACAAGCTGCTGCAGGAGGCTACATGGGCAGGGCAGTTGCAGACTCTGCTTGTTTATATATGAACACATGAAGACTGTTCAGTTGTGAAGCTTTGACATTTCTGTGGGTTTTACCCAAGAACAAGCATGGGCCTGCCTGCACCCTATTGCAGGCTGTAGGCTGTAGTGGGCATTTTAGACCCCTGTTACTTTGTTTATTTTGTCACTTGTCAAAAGTTAGAGGCTAGTCCAGCCTGACTTTGGTTATATCAGATGGCCCTGCTTCTCAGACCAAACTTTGGTACTGTGACCAGCACAGCAGTGGAAAGCTGCAATCAGCTATGGTTTATGTCAGCTGTGGCTCAAGGTAGATGGTGCCTGAGTGTGTTTGCAGAATTTAACCTTCTTTGTAAAATTCCCTCATGTGGACCAGTCGTGGCCTTGATTTGTGTAAGGTTAGTGTGCTACAGTACTTGTACTGCATATACCATGCTAACTGAACCTGCTGAAGAAGAAAACTCTGTATTGCATCCTGAACTCATACTCAAGCTGATTCAATTTAAAAAAAAAAATAATATAGGAGGGGGTAATAACATCTCCTAGCCCACTTATTCTGCTTCCAGCATATTTTGTTTTGTTCCATTTTGGTGGTTTGGTCCTTCTCATTGCAGAGATGCTGGTTTTCTCCTACAGCATACTCAGCATTGAGTTTGGTATATAGCATACTCAGCAGCTAAAGAAAATATTGAGATATTTCAAATATATGATTCTGATTTTAGGAAGGAATAAAGAGGGGCAGATTAATTCCTGATAGAACAGGGAACAGAGAAAACTGGGAGAGGAAAAACAAAACATCCCCTTGATGTGATCATGTTTGAACAAAACTCCTCTGGATGAATGCGCACAGATCAAATTTTCCATCGCATGTCAATAGTCATTTGAATTATTTCAGAATTAAATTGGACAAGCTGTCTTTTTCACGTTTGAAGAGGTACATGTTTTTGCTGTTTCCACTGTTCTTTGTTGTGCCATGTCACTACAGGTAACAGCCCCATAATTTTATCTGGTTACTGTACATGTTGATGCAACATGCAAATAGAAATTCTTCAACAATCTTGTTTTCATGAGAGGTCTTTAGCATACAGGGGTTTTTGGATGTAGGCAATATAGTGAGATTAAAAACCAAAACCAACAACAAAAAAAAACCCCAAAAACCAAAGTAAGAGCTGAACAAAACCCCACAACAGATGTGACTATGTTCATGATTTGAAAATGGGACTCAGTTCTGGTTTTGGAGTTGTTCTTTTTATCATTAGCTAAGACAATTGAGACTACTGAGTTTTCAGCCATAAAATGCCTGGTACTGGAAAAAGTTAGCTTTTATTCCTAATTAATGTGTCAGGATTAATTTGGTTTTTCACCTGCAGCACGTTTGCATTACATAGCTTTGGCACACATGATTCAAGAGCTGGTGCTGCCATTCTGTAAGGTTTCCTTTTCCCAACACAATATTTACATAGATAGCAGAAATTGCGATACCAGAAAGGCTGTGTTTTAGTGGCTGCTTTTGGAGTATCTGCACGTTTGGGCAGATGAGTTCATAAAGGAGATTGCTGTCTTTCCAATTTCAAATAATTTGTTTGTTCCCTAGTACCCGGTGATGAGGGGTCAGGACCTTTCTGCTGCCACTGGTTACACTACTCAGAGATCATCCATTCTACCTCTCTATGAAGTAAGTGACCCTGTTCACATAATGGTACTTAGTCAAAATATAATACAAAGAAACATTCTAAATATGCCACATATTGTGGTAACTTTGGGCAGTTCCCTGTCTTTGCTTTCAAGAGACAACAGAAGACTGTATCCTGCAAATAACATTTAAAAAGGAATTGTTTTAAATGCGTGGAAATCCTTTCACGTGTTTGCTGCTATGATACATTTGAAAATGTTTTCTTGAATTACTGTCAGTTCACAACATGCAGCCTCTGTAGTATACTGAAGTTGCTGAGGTTCTGCTTGACTGACAGGGCACATCCCCACAATTGTCACTAAATGCCTTTTTTTACCCTCAGAATACTTTCCAGGAGCTACAAGTGGTCAGGCGAAATCTAAACTTATTCAGAACACAAATGATGGATCTGGAATTGACTATGTTACGTCAACAGACAACAGTTTATCAGCACATGACAGAAGAAGAAAGGTAAAATGGGCTTAAAAAGGGAAAATATTCTTTGGGTAGTGTGTCATTGTCCCTGAAATCAGAGCAAATATTCTATTAGTTTCAAATTGAACAGGGTTGGAGCTGAGTTTTTGCCAAAAACTTACTCTCTTCTTTATGTTACCTAATTCTGGAGTTTTTTCTTCTATGTTTCTCCTAATCCCCATTTCTCATTAATTGATTTTTTTTTTTTCCTTCATCCTTTCTCCAAAGTGTTTTTAAAGATACAGATTTTAAAGACTTTTATCATAGGATACGTGAACATAGGATATTGGCAGGGGAAAAAGCCTTAAAGCTTTTCAGCTTGCATCCCACCCCTTCCATCTTTGTAGATATAAATAAAGAATGAACATTGTAGCATTCAGATGCTTTTCCGCTGGACACTGCTTAGAGTGTCCACTACAGATGGCATTCATATTCTGGGTCTTTGTGTTTGGAATCACCGTAAGTCACAGCAGCAGCTGATCTGGAACAGTTTTCAAAACTGCTTATAAATTTACTTAAGTTGAATCATCTTTTGACCAATCACTTTAAAAGTAAACATGCTAGAAATCAGTTAGCCTTCTTAGACAATGGTATCCTGGCCAAAATGTAGCTCTGACTGCATGGGAATCTAGAACCACAAAGGAGAAGTAATACGCAGTTACTGCATTGCTCTGTGATTGTTGTTGTTACTGGTTTTAAATTGGAATTGATTAGATACCTCTGTAAATTCCAATTTCATCTGCTTGCATATATTTAAGTATTTAAAGATAAGATTTTTGGAGAATATTCAGTTACATTATGTTGTTGTCTCCATGAAGTGACATATATTTTCTATAAATGGAGAAAGACTTTTGCTCCATTTAAGCATTATTTTTCCAAGAAAGAGGAATTTTCTGTGTTCCATTTTGAATTCCCTAGTATGAAGTCTTACTGATGGGATTGTCCTGCTCAGTTCTCCTTTTGTGGTGTGCAGCTGAGTTCAGTGAATGCCCTTGTTCTTTCTGTGATGGGCTTGGTATAGATATGAAGCTGATCAGCTACAGAGCTTGAGAAAGTCTGTCCGCATGGAGCTACAGGAGTTAGAGATGCAGTTAGAAGAACGCCTGCTTGCTTTGGAAGACCAGCTGAGAAGTCTGCACATGTCTTCACCTTACAGATCTCAGACACACGTAGTAAGTATTACTTACGCAACAACATTATATATTTTCTCAGTGTAATGTTAATAACTCATAACTGTTAAAACTCTTACAGTGGGATGGTATCTGGAGAATCTGTTGATGACGTGTGTTATCAGGGGATATATGTTTTTTATTTTCAGTCAGTGTTTTGTCTTGGGGAAGAAGTGCGTGAATAGAGGAACATGCGTATCTTCTGGGGTTTTAGGTCTGAGATTTCAGACCTCTTCTATCAGTGCTTTCTTCTTTTGCCTTGTCATGATCCTGAATTCTCACAGTTTTGGTAGGTAGCTGTCATGTCTAAAATCCTTAGGGGATGGTGATGGTCTTTCTTGGAGTTTTCCTACACTGATTTTCTTACTTGTGCAATGAGGGCAGAGAGATGAGAAATGCACAGCGTTTCTCTCCAGAGTGAGGTGTGCTTCCCCTCTAGCTCTGCCAGTCCATGGAACAAAAACTGGGAAAATCCAGTTGCCATCTTTTTTTATTTTTATTTTTTTTTCCTTCCATTGCCTTTTGTAGCTTCTTCAGATGAACATGTGACTCCCCCCCAAACAGTTAGAGAAGCTTTGCTCCCAAAAACGCTCCCCAGAAGCACAAGAAGGGGGATAAGAGAGACACTTGCAGATGCTTATTGGTGGCATGTTGATACACTTTCTCTTCTTTTTCACTCAGTGGAAGACTGTTCCTCTTTTTCTGCTGTGATTCTATCATTAGCCAAACAAAAGAAGCACAGGCGAAAAGTACCATGTGTTCTTCCTGGGTTTAATTCCTCTTTCTTGGCCAATTCTCTTCTGTAGAAGCAGCACAGGCAATGTCTTCCTCTTCAGTGTTTTGTCATGGGAAAAAAATTGAAACCCAAGAACAGGAAAATGTGATTCTACTGTGAACCCAAGCCAAACTTGCATTCTTTGAACCATATAAATATCTTTTTATTTGTAAATCCTTTTATAGAAAAGGGCCAGCTTTAAAAATGACTGAAATAAACTTTCTCCAACCAGCTTTGCTTCCTGTTTCCAAGTTTCTACTTTTACAGAAAGTAGTCTTAGACATGGCATGTTTATATTAGCTTCTGACAGCTCTAAAAAAATCTTCAGTGTATTAACTTGCCTTAATTTTTCAGGGTATGTATGGAAGCAGAAGCGCTGAAAATCTATCATGCCCTTCTCCATTGAATGTCATTGAACCAGTAAGTAATTGTTGTATGCTGTGTATTTTACTAAGAAAAAGAACCAGTAATGGAGTTCTGAAAAAAGGTGCCAGGAGATTCATTTGACACATAATCTTGGAAATACTTTACACACTTGAGTTGTTCTGTTGAGAACAGCTGCATTTTCCCTTAAGAAAATTTAACCATAGGTGTAAGTAGCTGTGAAATCTTACTTGTTTTTAAGAGGAAAATGTAAAAGTAAGATGATGTTTGCATTTAGTTGATATAATAACTACATGGTGAGTTTTCTAGGGAAAATTATTTCTTATTTTTGCTATGCATTTTATGCTACTGAAAAAGAAGTGGTTCAAAGATTGCGGAAAGGAAAGAACAAACTTGAATTGTTTGTGCAAAGAAAAACAAAACCAAGCCTTTACGTGTGTCTCTGTCAATGGCTCTGGCAGAATGCATCCATATTGCAAAAGTCAGTGACTTGGGGAACTGCCACAATTTGTATTTATGTTGGCTTATAAAAAAGCCCATTCCTTTTTATGATCCCCTTTGTTGCAGTCATAAAGGCAAAGCATACATTTATTTTATAGCTGCATTTGTTGCATGGAGGGAATGAGTAAGTGATTGAATAAATAACAGGAAAGTATAGTTGTGTCTGTATGTGACTTTTTTATATGCTTATTCTGGACCTTTTCTTTTCTGAACCCTTAGGTCTCCGAACTTATTAGAGAGCAGTCATTTCTGAAGTCTGAACTGGGTTTAGGACTGGGAGATCTTGGACTGGAAACTCTCCCAGCAGAGGGTACAGAGTCTGTATTCTCCCATGGAAACTCTGATTCCTCTTCAGTGTGCTCCGGTCACACAGGTAGAAAAGCTGGTGCTGGATCCTCTGAATTTACAGGAAAGTCTAAGAGTCAAAGCAAGAAGTTATACCGAGCTTCCGTTGCCTTAACACCAACTCCCCCAGTGAGAGCAGGCGCTGGACAGCAGGTGGAAAGCTCTGAGGAGCCTGCAGGCTCCAAGCCAGTGGTGGAGCAAAAACTTGAAAAAGTCCCTCTCGTGCCTTCGGTTGATGAAATCCACAAAACTGTGGAGCAGGAGGAGCTGCAGCAAGTCATACGGGAGGTGAGGAGGGAGCAGCTGAGATCTAGGGTGTTTGAACAGTGTTTACTGACACCTAAAGACACGCTATCTGTAACTCTTGGCCACTGGGCTTCATCTGAAGGCTCAGGGCTTGTCACTAGATATTCAAGCCACAGTTGTATTCTCATGCAAAGCAGTAGATGTTTTTTTCAGTAATAGTGGTTAGCATGTAAATTAATAATTAATTGCAACTCTAAGTCTAGGCAAGAAAGAATTTTCCATCTCTATTCCTTGGTTACACAGCAGTATTTCAGATTCCTGGGTGAAAATTTGCCTATGTTTGCTTGCTAAAATGACAGATCGATGAATTAATGTTTCTGAAACAACTCCATAGTAAATTTAAAAAATACTTTCCCAGTCTCTCTACCCCAAACCACTAAGGACTGTAGGAGTGTAAGTGAAGCAAGCTGAAGTCAGATGAGAAGTTATTTCAGACTTCAAGACTGATGTTGACCAATGCTGTTGCACTAGTTTCATTGGCAGTCAATGAAAGTGAAGGGTGCTTGCATATTTTTCCTGAACACGACTAAAACTGCATGTTTTGTTTATCAGTGGCATGACAGAAAACCTTATGGCAAGTAGTATAAATGGGGAAAGGAAGCAAAAAAACCTTCTTGTTCTCAAAAGCAGTGTTTGTGAGAAGTCGAGCGAGCTCTCTGCTGTGAATACAGAAATGGGGATAGAATACCTGTGGGTTTTATCCCCTTTCCTTCTCTGGAAAGCGCCCTTAGCAAAGGGTCACGGAACCCTTAGCCTTTAGCTCATCCCTTGAAGCTTTTGTATGGCTCTGCTGTAAACCACTCAAGGCCAGTAGAGGTGTCATGCTCAGGAATGTACAACAGGCCAGGCTGTAATGCTGCCTGGCAACCCAGGTCTTCTTGCACTGAGGCCATGAGTAACTGGAACCAGCTTTGCCTTAGTTTGTCTCTAAAACATGAGAGGCAGGCCACTCATCTCATGATAAAACACGAGCTGTGATCCCAGAGGAATCTTTTGCTACACCTTCACCCATCTTCTGTCAGTGCAGAAAGATGCAGAGTGTACTAGATCCTTCTCCTCATCATCTGACCACAAGACTTTGCTGTGACTTTCTCTGCAAAGTGGAAGTGTTTTCTTGGCTGACTCACTGAGGTCTTAGCTCTGTGTAGGTACTTTACACTTGCACAGTAAGACTGTGAAGCAGTAGAGCATTACTAAGGAGTGTTCTTATGAAAGATGATGGTTGGAAGCATATGAAGATACTTACTTGTTTGCCTTTGGGTAACTCCATAAATAACCAGAGCTGAGAGTGCAAAAAGTAATACATAGCCGAAAGCATTAACCATCAGGGAACTGCTGGTGCTAAAAGAGGATGAAGTTTGGCAGTGAGGTGAAATGGAGGCCAACTTTGAATAAACAGCCTCGTGAGTTATGGAAAGCAGCATTATCCTGTGGAAGGAAGGGTACCGCAGTCAGCTCGTGGTGAGGTACCACAAGACCAATGACTTCATCGTTACGGTGGTCAGCATTAGGAGCTGAATACCTTCTGGTCATCACTGATCTTTACAATGGAGCTTGTAATGCTACAGATTTACACCTCTACTCTGAAAGCAAAATAATGAATGAGCACGGGTGGCCATCATTCAATTTTGAAATGTCTACCCCCTCTGCCACCCTCCTGTTGCCATCGTCTCTAAAGTACCTAAAGTTGGAAGGTTTCTTGGGAAAAGCCTTGTTTTGGAGATGTCGTAAAATATTCCCAGATGTCCCAAATTCTTTCTGGTCCTTTTTTTTTTTTTTTTTTTTTTCCCCCCTTTCATGCCTTTTTAGGGGGATTCCTTGCCTAATACTCAGAGAAGACTTGCACATATTTATCACACCTTGCACTTTGCTCCTGATTTTGCAGTAAAGCCAGGATATTGTATTTGTATCCAGCCCTTCTGTAAAACTTGCATGTCAGAGGAGTGGTGTCATGGTGGAGGCCTGCTAAAGGAGAAGCTGAGAGAGGAAGGAGAGAGCTGTAATTCAAATGTAGTGTAATAGCAGAAGAGACAATAAAGGGAGCTGGAGTCAAAGTACAGAGTTATTTCAGTTGGTATTTTCTGAGGTTAGCCCGTGTGAAAGTTTCTCTTTAACTTCACTAATTGATAGCAAATAAAGATGTGTACTTTTTTACATAGATTGTTCTTTGGGTTATGTGGCACTGAGGACATTGTAATGCTGAAAGAATCCACAGTGAACTGAGAGGCTACAATTCAAAGATGAGTAGTCAGCAAATAACTGAGCTTGACTCACTTTGCAAATGTTTGAACACACAGAGAGATTGTCTCTCAATTTAACTTCATTGTCAGCCTGTCTTAGGTCACCTCAAGATTCTCAGCATGAGATGTTTTGCAAGGCAGAGTGAAGATGCATTGGCTCAAAGCAGCTGATAGTTTTTCCCAGATCCAGAATATGCTTTTAAATACTGGTTAGGAAAATCTATTTCATAAGAGCTAAAACAGAGCATAAATTGAAATGTGTCTTCCTTAAGTAGCCCTGTTGTTAGCAAAGGAATTCCAGTTTTATTTGCAATAGAAAGAAATCTGGTAGAATGCATTCTTGATGTATGCACTCACGAATGTTAAACTCTTGCTTATTCCTCCCATTCTCTGTAGCTGTGTGACCTCGTGTTGGGGAAAGAAGAGTCAGGCAGTGTTTCAGAATATGCCTGGGTGGGTTGTAATGCATGTGAGCTTTGACCTGTAACTATTTGCTGGCATTAAAAAAAACCATGGTGTTAACCTCTAGTGTTAATGGACTAACTCCCACGGAAAAGCACTCAACAAAGTGAAGTGTTAAAACACCAAACAGTGGTCCTCTTGTTTTGATGAAAAGACAGCCTGGCTTCCACTGGAGTATCATACGAAGCACTTACTGCTTGGCTTGTAGGTCACAGTGTTGCTAGGAGTGCCACCAGACTCTCTCACTCTGCTGTTCTGCAGTTAAAAAGACGTGATCGTTTGAAAAGCTTTCTGCTTAAGAGCAATGCAGGTTTTGTTTTTTCTAACAGTTCTCCATCATGAATTACATTTAATGAGGTTATACTTTAAAAAATATATGATTCTCCTGTCAACATCTGTTTTAAGAGACTGTAATGGGTCTTTATGGGACAGAGAGATGGTCTCATAGAGTCTTTCCTTTTCTGTTTTCCACTCAAGTCTACGTTAGCTCAGCACCAATCAAAAATGTCTGTTGGTTGTTCATACTTCCCTTGTGCAGGCATTGTATTCCTTATCTTACTATCTTGAGCGTAAAAACTCACTAGCTGGTGCTATGAAGAAGTGGCACAAGAAGGAAAATGGCATAGAAAATATTTATTGTAATTATAGAAAATGTACCTCACATCAGGAGTATGAGGGCTGTGAAAAGCCTTACACCCATTTTCCATCAGTAGGTGAAGAACACCCATCTCCAGAATAGCCACTGTGGCACATTTCACTCTCAATCAGTTCATTATTTAGCAGCAACATAAAATTACAGTAAAGGTAATTCTTACATAGGGAGCTCTGAGACCATTGGTTTACTGTAGTAAAACTATATATACCTGTGGTACTGTGTTATTAATGCAATATTGAATATTAGTGTTGTATCAACATAGTATATGTACCATAAATGAGTGGGTTCTCTCCTCTTTCAAATGATCAATTTTTCATTCAGCTGCTAAAAATACCAGTGGAGTGTTCATTGACTGCTTTCAGTCTTCTGTATGGAGAAGCGTTGGCAGCTAACTCTGCCTTCTGCAGAGCAAATGGAAGGTGCACCTTGCCTTAAATCATTTATAAAGAAAAAGGCAAACATTGGCCATTGTCATGACACACACATGGGACTGAGTCACTGCAGGAATCAATGCCACAGTCTGTTTGCAAGAATTACCTTGATGTGTCTGGAAAGAAGGGAGGAAGCAGTGGCAGTGAAAAGAAGCAGTGGGGGGTGGCCTTGTCGTCTGGGTACAAAGGTGAGAATCGGGGAGCTCAAGTGATTTACCAAGGTCAAGCCAGAAGTCGTTGAAAGAGCTGAGAATAGAAAAGGAGCCGCTTCCCTTCCAGTCTCTGCCTTGCCACAAGACTGTCTGTTGTACTAGACCATTTACTTGCTAATTTGGGAAGCTTTTATCAGTTTTCTTTGGAAAGCAAGGTTTATTTTTGTCTATCCGGTGAGACAAGGGCACAGAATGACTGTTCTGCAGTGTACTCGCAGGCCCACCCCATGTGATACTGGGGAAGAAAAGTGGAGAGAAAGAGCAGTGCCAGACCCTCTTATGACAGTGGCCTGCTGGGCAGCTGGGGTGCTGCGTGACAGGTTTCCCTGTGCCTCGTTTCTGAAACACAAAGCCATTACTTCATTGACAGTGGTCCTTAAGACATCCTTTGTGTATCTCTGTGTGCATTGGCATAGACATCCTCAGGACTTGTGGCTGTCAATAAACCAGGTCATGTTGCACACTGACTTTTCTTTTGTCAGTTAATCAGCAAACAATCCAACTGAAAACCTGTTTCCCAGTGATATTACAGTCTCCAAATTTCTGCTTGATGCAAAGCAGTAATGAAACGAGGAACTTTGCCACTAATAGGTTAGGGATTGAATTGCTTGCCAGTGAGAACAAGGGATAAATAACCTGTTGCTAATGCTGTTGCCACCCTTCTGACGTTGTTGCTTAATCCTTTTGACGCACCAGGAAAAGGGGAGAAAAAGAAAACTGTATTACTTAACTGGGCTTGATGAGGGCTTCTGTGAGTGATCCCAGCAGCCAGGCTCTGGCTCTTACCCTGCTGCACTCTCTCACATTGTCGTCCTTGCCTGTCCTTGAAACTGCATCTGACTTGTTAGTCCTTCCTGAAGACCATCCAGTAAATGTGTCGATGCAAAAGATTTCTTGCACTTGCGAGCAGCCAGTATTTTTCTTTGTAATGCCCTGCTCCTTTCCAACATAATATGCTCTAGCAGAATTGTGGTTTGCATCCTTTTTTCATTTGTTTCCTTTACTGTAGCTATCGGTGCTCTGCTTTTTCTTTGTTCTAGCCTTAGCCGCACTCAGGTGCCTGCTATTACTAACGCCTAGCTTTGTTGCATGTAAAACTTAATGGGTAAATGCTCTGTCACAATGTAGTGAAAAATCGTCTTTGCTGATACAGATCATATAGCAGTGGCCAACTGATGATGTGAGCAACTATTGAAGTCCTCCATCTTTGCAGCTGAAAGTATGTAATTAGGATTTGTCTCCTTTTGATTTGTATGAAAACAGCAGCTCATGTTCATGGACTTGAACCTTTCCTACTGCATAATCTGTTTGTGAGGCAGATCAGTCCTGGCTTCTTTTCAGGAGATAATGACTAATAACAAAAAGCCATGCATTTGGGGTGCTTTTGATGTTTGTATCTTGAAATGCTATTTTCAGAACTTTGCATAGTTGAAATGTATTTTTTTCTTAACATAAAACTAGCTATCCTAAGTGTAAAACTTGTATTTAAATATTTACCACCTGGAAAAATAAAACTATTTGGTTTGCATTTATATGATTTGAAAGAACTTTAAATTTACTTTATTTTTTCCAAGAGAACCCCTCTTAGGTTTTTCTATTTGCATTTTTTGAAGTTGACGTTTTGGTGGTATATGTTTTCATATGCTGATAATGTCAAGCATATCTGTAATATCATTTAGTTTTATCCATTGGTTATGTAACTCACTGACCTTAAAACTTTGGCTAATCCCTTTCAGATCAAGGAATCTATTGTTGGTGAAATAAGACGAGAAATAGTAAGTGGATTGTTAGCAGCTGTATCACCCCAAAGCAGATCTGCAACTGCAAGACAAGATACGCAGCCATGAAATTGGTACTACAGGTAATGTTTGGGAGCCAGATTGATTTTATTTTTTTTTATTTTTTTTAATCGTATGAAATGTCATGGTTATCTTAAAGCTTGCTTTGTTTGCATTTTCCCTCTTGAAATATAAGTGATCAAAATAGAAGTTCATTAAATACAGAACATACTGATAATCCTGGATACCTTTGCAAAATCAGCTGGTTTACAGTTTGGTCTGTCTACTGTCGGTGGTCCTTGATTTTTTGGTTTCAGTGTGCTCTGTGGTAACTTTGCATGTGAATGCATCATGCAAGAGGATTTATGTAGTTTCGCTGCCTGAGATAATAATTGTTATCAAAATACATACTTAAGTGTATAGAGTGGACTTCTAAAAATCTAATTTAGCTATTTGTCTTGCTTTCTCTTTTCCGTAAGGTTGGATGTAGTCCGAAATGCTGTGGGATTCTGCTTGGGGCGGCATACACTGGTGGAAGCGTCAAGTTATTTTTGCTTCAGGAGATGTTAAAGCTGCTGAGATAGGCTACTGTACTCAACGCTTTGTTCTATGATGCATACCTTTCCTTGAGTTCATCTGTAAAGACTTAGACACTTTACTTAGTTCATTACTTTCCTGAAAGCAAGTTTTCCTTAAAAAAACTGTGGCTCTCTGAAATGTTTTGTATTTATTTGTATGTCCCTGTTGTAAATTTTTATGTAGCTAATTTCTTTGTCTTCATATATCATGAAACTTGAAGATTTCCAGACGTAACCAATTTATAACTAACATACATGTGTTCAGCCTAGCTTTTTTTTAACAAAAAGAAAAAAAAAACAAAAAAACAAACAACAACAAAAAAAGAACAAAAAACAAAAACTAAACAAAACCAACCCCAAAAACCCACCAAACCCCAACACGACAAAAAAGCCCCCCGAAACACTGACCTCTGTGAGGTATTTATTGTGCAATAACTGATCCATTATAAGAGCTTGAAATGACCAATAATGGTTTCACTGCTGTTACTTAGTGCCACTTCAAAAGAAGGAAATGATCCTATTGTAAAAATCGCTGTTAATTCTCGCCGCGGTTACTATTAGCAGAGTGGTAGAATGATAGGAGGTTACTTAAAACTACTTAAAGTTCTGACACTGAAAGCCTTATCTTTGTGTAGAAAACAACTTTTAACTAATTTTATTTGCTTCCTTACTGTTTGCCCACCCCTCTATAGAAAAGTGCCTTATTTTAAGCACTGTTTTTTGTCTTTGTGTTGACTGCACTCAGAACTCAAAAGAGGTTGTCTTCTGCTTCATATTAACCAAAATGCAATAAAAAGTACTGATCTTCTGAAAGCAATTAGAATGTGCAACTTAGAATGGGTGAACGACCTTGCTTGTGTCATGGGGAAAATGGAAAAAAAATCTCTTTTCCTTCCCCATCCCTCACTGAGTGTATTTTCAATTAGCCTGGTGAGCATACGTTTGTTCCAATGGAGCAAATTGGAAGTCATTGGAGGTTTTATGTGGTCAAACAGACATTTAGTGGATATGTAATATCCCATTCTGTTGTGCTTGGAATGTCTTTACTCCTTTGCCATTTCCATCTACAAAAACTCTTTACACTATGTCAAGGTCTTTAATCAAAAATAGTTTCAAATATAACAATATTATATGAGAAAGTTTATAAGATTTTTAAATTGTGTTAGGAAGACACACAAGGGCTGATTTCTTAAAAAAGTGTATATTAAACCAATAAAATATTTATTTTGCCTATAATCTGTGTCAGTGTTTTTCACTGTGTGTGGTTTACTCTTAAAGTAAGTAACGTAGATTCAATCAAATAGTACACAGAATGGAGAACAGCAGGAAATCACAGGACTTGGGTTTCCAAAAGCTTTCAGATGTTCAGGGCACCCTATATGCTTAGGCAATGTAAGATAAAAATTTGAGGGAAATCTTGGCATTTAAAATCAAACTCTTAAAGTCATTGGCTCCTGTTGCAGCTGCAAGAACTTGGTTGGTCTTGACCCTGTGAGTAGAGCCAGAGCTCTCTTGAAAGTCTCACCCTACATGTTTGAAAGTTGAAATACAAACTTCTGACAGCACTTATGCATGGCAATGCATATGAGGTGGTAAGCTGCAGTAGGTTTCTGCTTTCCTTTGCAGCTCGCATGAGTTCGCAGTTCCATTGCAGAATGTCACCAGAGAGCAACCAGCCAGACCCAAGTGCCTGCAACTTCCCTTTGCAAAAGTGTAAACCCAAAATCTACTCAAATAATCGCAGCAGCAGATGCTCCTCTTGTTCCCCAGCCAGATTAATTAGCACACTTGACAATTAACATAGGTCCTGTGCCCATGTGCTACTCATAGTGGTGTTCCAGGAAAGGTGGCAACTGTGGCTGTCCTGGATCAGTAAAGAACTTCAGGAGTCGGTGGCCATCTAGCAACAGCCGCCAGCAGCATCCTCCGTGGGTGCAGCAGCCTGGCTCCTTCCTGTGCTGGCAATAAAAGTCACTTGTAGGTAACATCCCAGTGTCTGGGGCACTTCAGCTCATAGCTTGTAAGAACATTTGATCTTAGCTATGCAGAGTCTGGTGTTTAATATATCCTGAGAAATGAAAAATACTGCCAGTTTTTCATCCAGCTGATGGAAGGCAGATTTATGAGGTTCTGGCATAATTTAAAGACATTTCAAATGACATTTCTATGTACTGAAACTAATGAAAATACAAGCACCTTTTTTTCATAATCCTGGTAACAGATTTTTGCCTTCCTTAAAGACACTTCCAGCTAATATTTTCTTAGTGACATGTCTATAAACATGCATAAAGAATGTCTATAAACTTCTATTTAAAAAAAAATGTAGTGCTCTGCTGTCATATAAGTTAAGCTGAACTGGTATAAACCGCTGTTGACATTTCTGCTTGTGCCTTAGGAAGAGTTGTCATTACTATAGGATGCATGCCTAACCTTTGGTAATGTCAGTTCAGCTGTAATGATTTTCTGAGCGTGGATGTTTTTTCTTTTTTTAATGACTGAAACTGCCACTTTTCCTACAAATTAGTGTTGTCTTTTTATTTTGTTTTGGTTTTTTGCCAGCCTCCAGTTTGATATGAATTCCATGCAGATTAAAATAGCTTTATTAGTGGCTGATAAATATTGGTCAATCAAATTTACGGTGAATAAAGGTGGCAGTAGTGCCAGAGATATTGGGATGCTTTTCTAAACTTTGCTGTGATAGTGGTCTTTGCGGCTGCCAACTGGCTTCAGTAATATAAAGCCAAGGGCTGTATTTTGGAAACCCTAAGAGATAGCTGTTTTCTATGGGTAAAGGACAGCTACATCACTTTTGGTAGCAAAATAAACTTGTCTATTGCCTGCTAGAGAGCAATGGGTGCCTATGTCACAGCTCAGATCAGGCAGAGGTTTGGGGTCTAGTACATGGAGAATTTTTTTTAATTATGTTTTTTTAAGGAAAGTAAAGGTATGTTTCTAGCCCCCATTGTTGCAGCAAAAGCTACATAAATGACCTCTGCTGAAATGTGGTGGCACCTCAGCATTCAGCCGCTGGAGGCAATAGCTGGAAAGATGGGAGCAGCCCCCTGCACCACTTGGGTTAGTGCTCTGATGCCCGTGAGGTGCTGCTGCTGCTTGCCCATAGCTCCATATGTGTTAAGACCTGAAAAGGAAAGGATGGAGGATGGCCACAGACCCAGCTATGTGGCCAGGGGTGAGTACGCAGGAGGAGAGGCTCCTCCTGCCAGTAGGTGGTACAACACTGACTTGAGGGGGCCCTGCCCCTTCTGAGAGAACTGATGGCCACTGGAAGCTCTCTCAGGCCCTTTTGCTGACCCATGACCTTCATAGACGTCTTGTATCTTCTGTTCTCTCTAAACCTGTGTGATGTGCAAGCCCTTGGCAGCCTATGTTAGAAGACAAGTGATGCCCAAGGTGCTCCAAGTTCCTAAGGACCGGTTTACTGTTATTGCTGTCTCTTGCAAGGTGAGTATTTAAAGCCTTGCTGATACATGCACCCACCAATGCTCACTAGCACTAATCTATTGAGTCTTAGGAGTGGCATTTGTGCTGCCTTTGGATTTTGTGTACTGCTGAGCAAATGGCTTACACTTGAAATACAGCATAGGTCAGAACATTTTAATTCAGTTACACCGCAGATGAATCTGTTTCAATGAAACTGCCCACAGGAAGATACTGATCAGGGAGAGGGAACAAGAGCCCAGTTTGGAAACTAAAGTAATTCAAGCCATGACTAGCCATGTAAAATAAAATCATGCCCAAACTACTGGAAAATTTCTCTTTTGGAGTTTATTTTTCAATAGGGAACAAACCCAAAGCTCTGGAACTTGGATGATGTCATAAAATAGAATAACTGCTGGTTAGATGGCTTCAGTCCACTGCAACACTTCCTTCTGAATTAACATGAAGATGTCAAACTAATACATGATCTGATTTTCAGGAAAACCAAGAAACTTGTAGAAATAGCTTGGCATAATGCAAATTTATTCTGATATTTTGTATGTGATTTTAGATGTGATGGCAGTCCTTCATAATCATGCCATAGACTAAAAAGGCACAATAGTGTTATAACAGAAGTTGTAACAATAAAAGACAAGACAATTTTCTAAAAAAAGAAGAAACAAAATCTTGATAATTCCACATAGGTTGTACATGAGGCAATTCTGCATAGTTGCTTGCCGAGTGATGGTAAATATTATATACAGAAACATCTTTCTTTTCTTTTGACAGGGTGAAAGAAGAAAGCCTGGACAATGGTTAAGTACTTACATGGTAGCAATGAGAAGGAAGTATGATGAAAAGCAAGAATTGCCTCAGTGAGTGAGCACCTGTTCCACTTACTATGAATTCTTTCATACAGATACCCGCTTTCACATGTATCTATATGTAGTAATGTAGTTTCCCTTTTATTTTAAAGTAGTCCTGTTTTCCATTGGTTATTTGCTACCATATATCAGGGAGTTTTAGAGTGAAGTTTTTAAGAAAACATCTACAAAAATATTTGTGTTACTTTTGTGTGTTCAGCTTTAGTTTTAGATTTTGTTTAAAAATATCATAAAGACAGGGCAACGTCCTGTACTAAAGATTGAAAAATGCAGGTTTCAAATATGAACTTAATAAATTAGGTATTGTTATTATTGGGGGGAGGGGGAATTGCATGAACATTTGCTTGTGAGCATATTTTTGCACTGGCATAATGGATGGAAAAAAATGCTTAGCAAGGGAATTGATTTTTCTTAAGTACAGGGAGTGTAGCAGCACAGGTTCATGAAATGCTTGGAGTTTTGTTGCAATTAGTTAGTAACATACGAGGAGTCACTGCAGATGAAACCAAAGGTTCAGCTCCTTCACCTCCACAGCGGCCAACAGCAAATACTATTCTTTGGGAAGAGTGTAGCCCAAGGGGAGTATGGGGAGCACCTCTACCCTCCTACTCCCAGCAGGCAGTGGCTCTGTGATTCGCTGGCCAGCGATAGTATCCTTGATAGATTTCTTGTCCATGAATGTATCTAACTGCTTTTCTAGTTTACGTAAAATTTTGGTGCCCACAGCATCCTGTGGCAATGAGTTCCACAATTTGAGCACTGCCTGCATGGAGAAGGGTTTTTATTTGAATCAATCCTTGAATAATTTAATGTCATGCCTTCTAGCTCTGTTGCTGTCTTCAGGGAGGGCATGGCCCAAATTGGGGTAGCGCTTGACTGCTGGTTTGTCCCTACCCGTAGAGCAGCCCCTTTCCTGCTGCTCTCAGACTTATGTAAGAAACAGCAAACAATTGTGCCCCAGTCACCTTCTCCAGGTCACCAAACACTGGATGCAGCTACACAAGACTGTCCAGCTTGGTTGCTCCCTTGTGGATGCTGCAGCCAGAACCTGGAGGATCACTGTGACTTCTCTAGGTCTAGCTTGTCCTATGAGATGGACCAGGAAGCAAGAAAAAAGAGACATCTAAAGATACTCAGGCTCAAAAATCAGACTTGTAAAAACATGTCCTGAATTTGTCACACTGAGCTTTTATAGCCCAGTTCATAAGTTTCCTTTTTTAGCCTGGTGGCGTGTGTTTGCACACTGTTTTCTAACAGACTCTGAAACTGTAGAATTTCTTTCTTTGTTCAGCTTATCTGTGTTTTAAATTTTAACTTTTGTTAAAAACAAACCTAACCAAAAACAAAACAGTAGAAACTCAATTTTATATTTCAATTGTTTAATTCAACAGTATAGTCAGTCAATTTTTGCATTAAAGATCTAATATGGAGATACTATAATTTCATTCCTAAATCTTTGTAAACTGCCAACAGTAGTTCTGCTCATTGAAAAATGTATTAGATTTACACTCTTCTTGGTAAGGAAGCAAATTCTAACATGACTTCCTGCTCGAATACCTCCCTAAAACCAGTACCAGAATTCTAGTTTCTGCACTGTTGAACTCTAGTTCATATTAGACATGGATCTTCTGACTGTCTAATCAGGTTATGTCCCATTAATCCAGCTCATTTCCTATGTTTTAGATGTGTGTATTCTATGGATGGTAGTGGATAGCACCTAGTAAATGCATGTACATTACTTGGTACTCTAGAAAGCTGCAAGTCTCAAAGGAAGACTTGAATAGATAGGATCAGTTCTTATGTCCTCAGATAAAGGTAACTTTAAACTGATTATGATTAAAATTATACTGAGAATAAATTATCTCAGCTAAAGAGATCATAGAAATAGCTGTATTTTTCACTTATCTAGGCTTTATGAATCCATGTGCGTAGTTAATACGTAAGCATGTCCAGGCCTGGTGTTCAATGGACAAGTACTGGCAATGGATATTTGGGTTACGCTGTTGCTAGGCCAACAGCTCTCACTGAATGTCCTACCAACTCTGTTGCTGCTCAGCAAGACTTTCTGTTGCTCTTCTTGACCTTCCTGTGGCAGCATTTGCTGCTCATGAGGCAGATGTGGTCTGCTCTATATTCTCCCACCCTTGCAGATTTTAAATTCTTCACATTTTCTGCATATAAACAGCAGATTGTGTTTCCAGTGGTTCGGTGGGAGCCACGCAGACTGCAATGCCTATATTTAACTATTTTGAAAGGAAACTTTCAAGGTTGTTTTGAATATGTCATTGTTTATTCTTAGAAGGCTTGTGTCTGAACTTAGCACCTATGAGCAATTCCCAGTGTAGACCCCCAAGAGGAAAACCTAGGAACAGGTGTGGTGTACGCAGCAAAGATCACGTCCAGTGTTCATGCTTTCTACCTCCCTTCTGCCCACGACCAACACCAAGAGCTGTGAAAAAACTTGTTTGTCAGTTTGTTAGAAAAGGGTGGAAGGAAGGGCCATGCTAAAGTCCCCTTTGGCTATAGTGGAAAGCCAGTGAGCAGCAGCCAGGGAGCAATGTAGTCTGCATCATTTCTTCCCCTGATGCTGCTGGGGCTGCCTAGCAGTGCACTGAGGAGATGCAAGAGGTCTCAGCCAGAAAGCCCAAGGAAAGTACAATCAACACGTCTTTGCAAAGGTTGTCACATATCAGTAGCTAAAACAGGGATTAAAGTTATGTCCAAAGAGATACACTGGAAGAACTGCCACTTCCAAGTCAAGTCCTCACTCTGCAAAGGCAGCCTGGTGGATCGGAGAACTGTTACTGAGTGTTTCTCTGCATGTGAATTGGTGAAATTAGGAGCCAAAGCCTTAATCAGGTTGGCTTTACAATGAGCCCCAGCTCTCCTCTCCTCCTTCTCTATCCACTCCTCCATCTCTCTTTCTCTTCCTCTCCTCCTCCTCCAGTAGTCCCTGACCATATCAAGGAAGCTGAAGTGGATCACAGCCACAATAGAAATTGTGTAAGGAGCGTGCAAGACAGAGACCCTTGAATTCCCTTCCCAGCAGCCTTGTCTTTGGCTGGGGAAAAAAATATAAACCTCTTCCCATATGACAGGGAAAATATCTCAAGCAGGATCTGTGCTGTGAATATGCTGGTAGCTTGTCATTCCAGTAGGATATGTTAAAAGGCAGTGCTTCATACCAGAACCTAGTGAATGACATAGGAAGGAAAGATCTTAGACAGTTACTATTATTTTTTTCTTCCATGATAGTTTTAGCTGAATCATGAAGGAATTTGAAACATTGTGGGGAGTGCACTAAAAACAGAAGATGAGCTGAAAGGATTTGGCAGTACTTAAATGCATTTCAGCTCTTCCCCAGACTATGATGCAGTCTATAGAAAATGCAAGCACACTTTGCCCGGAGACATCCAGTGCTGCAAATTAGGTGTAAGAGTGAGCTGATGTAGTAATCCTGAAATGCTATATCCAAGTGCTTTCTGAAATATGCCTCTTATACTATTTTAAAAACACTTTTATTGTTACAGTGCATGTGAAGTTTGCTGGGCAGCCAGCTCCAAATAGGCAGAGAGAGGAGAGGTGCAGAGGCAAATATCTCATCACATCATTGGTGAGTCTATCTGAGACATAGCAGCCCCGCTAAGGATTTGCCCTTGTGTCTTGTCCTGTCCCATCCCGTAGTCTGGCTCCCTTCTGAACCTGCCAAGTGTTTTTGTTGGTTTATTTCTTCATATGATTGTTGAGTTTTTTTCTCAGATACCATTGCTAGCAATGACTTTGAGACATGATTCTTTTAGGCAGCAATGTCCAGCAATCTGGAGCTGAAACACACTGTTATAACCCTTTGAGCATTTAATATTTTAATTTTTTTTTTACAAGCTGGACATGGTTTTTCATCTGAGTTTATCATTAACATAAAAAATTGCAAGCCTTCATAATGCAAATTATAGCTCCTATATATACAGTATATATATATAGCTCCTATATACAGTAACATACACTGTAATTGTAGTATAATTTAATGCACAAGATTTCACAGACAGCTGCAATAGATACTTGATGGCAAACATTTTTTCATAGAGAAACATGATATTTAAAATGTACTGTTTATTAACTTGTAATAACAAAGCGGCTGGAAAACATTTTTCTCACCTTATCTGGGACTGAGAAAATAAAAAAATATTTTCTTTCAAGTATGAAAATTTATCAGAGAAAAGCCACAACTTTAGATCCCTGTGTGTATATTGTCCCCCCGGCTGTATCCTTGCGTATACCTGCTATGTCTGAAGCTGTCACTGAAGTTAATGGCATGTCTGTTTATGAAGGACTTGTGAAATTGGATAATTGGACTGTCCTGAAAACAACTCTCTAATTGTCCTTAGTGAAAGTGGCATGTGCCTCTCTTACTTTAGTTTCATGGACTCTCAGCTGTACCAGCAGAACTGCTGCAGTTGCACTCTGGCCATGTCTGTGGAAGACTATACAGCAAACTATGATTTGTCTTTGTACAAAAAGTGAAGGCTTAAAAATGTTTGTATGAAACATTGAACATCACCATTTTGTGCTTCTCTTTCCTTTGTTGTGGTAAATGAAACTGAGTATTTCACCTTAGTACTGGAAATATTCAGGACTCAGCCTGAAGACCCAAAATAACCTGATCTTGGGCCCTGCTTTGAGAAGCAGGTGGGACCAGGTATCTCCAAAAGTCCCCCCCAAGCAGGACTTTTCTGGGTTTCTATAATTCTAAGTTAATGCCACCTAAGTGATCGCAACAAATCTAACAGGAAAAATGCCAGCTACTAGCCAACAGCTGGAAACCACTATGGTACACAGTAGTTTTGATTTGGAGGAGGGAAATTTCAGCCCTCACTGAGAGTTATTTTTGATCATTGAGTCAGCTGGCTGTTTATCTTTTAGTGTATTCTCACCTCCTGAGCTTTACCAGGTTCTTCATAAACAAACTAGCTGGTGTGCTTGCCTCTGTTCAGAAATACCCGGGTATTCCAATATGTGTTTTCGTTTGTATAAATCAAAGCCAAACAAATATTCCATCCCTGACTTGCTAGTTTGTTCTGCTCTGTGCAGCTTGTTATTATTCTTAACCATGATCCCCACTCCTTCCCTGCCTCCTCCAATGGCACTGGTGGGAAAATACTCAGTGACTGAATAAACCTGTGATGAACTGTGAAAATCTTTAGTCCTTTTGGTGATCAAGAAACACATTTTCAAATCCCTTGAGTTTTGGTGATGTCCAGCCTCAGCTCTGAATTCAGTTGCTTCTGTTTCCCAGTGCAGTCTGTCAGAGGCAGAGTCAAGTTGTTACTCCTTTCTGTGAATTTCATGTTTGCTCTTTGTTCTGGTTGGTCGTATTTCCTTTCCCTGGTGAGAGTTCACAGGCCCTCCAAAAACCTGACCAAAATGCACTTTCTCTCTGCAGTTAGCCTCATCCCAGCTAAAGCTGATTCTGCAGTGAGCTGGTCCTGCTGTACCTCATTGTCTCTTTCTTCCCAGCTGGCGGTAGTGTGTAACAGGAGATTGGTCCAATGCTCTTCAGCTTAGACCTAAGCTTTCAGCATAGCCTTTTGAACTGGCTGTAGGGCATTTTCCATCCAGGGTTGCAGTTTTGGCATTAAGCACACCTTTGTCACAGGAGCTCTGCTGCTTGGCAGTGGTCAGGTGCTCTAAGGAACGAGATAGGTGAAGTCAGTGGTCACTGTGTATCTTTTCGTACACGTCTTTTGAATTAAGATGAAATGAAAAGTGCAAATCAATTATATTCACCAAAGGATGCTATTGGTATGATTGACCAAATTCTTTTCCTGGTATTGGAAGAAGGCACAGATTTTGTAGCCTGAAGTAGGATTTGACCCTCTGAGTTTTAGCCATCTAGAAGTGAGGTAACTAGTCTGAGGTAACTTCACTTTTTCTAGGGTTAATAGGGAGAAAATGTTATCTACAGTAAACACTACATTCCACTTAATGAGAACAGGGAGAAATGTCATTTGATGTGCCTAGTATGAGGGACCCCAGATAGCTAGTGTAAATGTGGATGTTCTCAGCATCTGAAGTCACGTGCGATGGAGCCCACCAGAAGAAATCACTCTCTAAATCTGCAAACCCAGCCTGAAGTGCAAACCTACTTAGCACACCAGATGAGCTTCATGGAAGTGTAGGCATCAGTGTAGCATCACTACCAAAAATCTTCCTGTAAGAGGTTTAGGAAAGGACTTGAAAGAGCAAAGGCAAATGTGTGATATGTGAGAAGAGGAGAGCTGTTCTGGCACAGTGGAACAGAGATGGAATTATTGCATCCACCCCTCCTGCTACCTCCACCCCCAAAATCTGAAAACTTCCTGATTTGTGTTCATCAATAATTAAGAGCCCATCAGCAATACTCAGAGGGAGCTTGCATTGCACTTCTGAGCAGCCAGTTAGTAATGTACGATGGAGAGATCCTCTTTTTCAAATCCCAGGGCTCCAGGCCATGCAATGCTAGTATTGCATTTTCAATTAGCTTCTGAGTGAATGCTTGGCATATGTAGAAGTGAACTGGTACACAATTACCTTATTGTTCCTTTCAGCTTTGTGCTGAGAGGATCTGAAGGACTGCAGAAGAGAGGGGAGAGGGGGAAGAAAAGAAAATAGCCAAGCCAGTGGCATCTCTGTGGATGTGGAATAAGGGAGCTGCTCGGCTCACACAGATTCCCGTGCTAAGTTGGGAGTTGCAGCTGTTACTGAGGAGCACGCAGCCTGGCTGTGGGGAGGGTGCCCAGGGAGAGGTGCAGACCAAGTCTCAAGCTCTCGGCTCTTCTCTTCTCTGACTCACCTCAGCATCATAATGGAGCCCAACAGCCCTAAAAAAATACAGTTCGCTGTGCCACTGTTTCAGAGTCAAATAGATCCTGAGGCAGCTGAGCAGGTAAGGAAGATTAGTTTCTTTTTCTGTTTTGAGGGAATGGGGTAGGAATGGTGGCAAGTGTGTGGTGAGAACAGGTAATACTTGTGGCCTAAATGCTTTTCTAACTCACATTAGTGTAACTATAGTTCAAATGATCTGGAAGCTATAGCGATGTCTGGATATACCAAAAAGGGAGGGGGATATGTCCTCTGTCCAGAATAAGGCTTCTTTACATTGGGCAGTATTTTTCAGTATATATGTTGTGCCTTTTCTGTAACTGGAATTGTATCCTGTTACATACGCTTCACATGAATACACATTCTCGACAAATCAACTGAAGTGTATTATTTTTACATAAAGCAAAACATGAAGCTGATAATAGGTACTTAATGGAAATATTGTGCCGGAGACAGCTTATTTACCATTCATTTTAACATGAGAAAATACAGTTTATATTTTGCGCAATAGTTACCTTCAGTTACCTCCTGTATTCCCCATGATTTTTATACGGTCTTCTTTGTGTCATTATTACAGGGTTTTGCATAGTGAAAAATATATAGGTATAGAAATACACCTGACTTATGTCAGTGTTAAAGTTATGTGTGTGCTATTTTAGCTTTTGACTTGCTTCCAAAACATACACATACATATATATGCCAATACAGACATTTAAGGAGGAAAATATATGTATTATTGAGTACATACAATGATGCACATACAGAAGGACACAGGGAATCTTACGAGAAAAGCTGGATAAACTGTAATTAGGTGACCCCATATATTTCTCTCATTCCAAGTCCTTCTCAACATTTGCTTCTATTTTGGTGAGTCTACTTTTAGACGATAGCAGGGGAATGTTATAACCTTGACAGTTCTGTGTCATTAGCTATGAAATTATTTGCAGCTTTAGGACAGGTATCTGGTTTCCTGAATATTCTGATCTCATGTGTCTTAAAAGGCAGCCACCTTTACTAGAAAATGAGTTGTGAGTGACCACTGAATAAAGAAATACTAGAAGGGTGCGGGAGAGAATTGTTGTAGATCTTCATTTGTCCATAGGTACTTCTGCAAAATGTCTGTGCATTTTGTAACAGTCCTGCAATGAATTCAAGCAGGATGCGTTCTGATATTTTTCTGAAATCTGTGAGAACCATTGGATTAGGATTTCCCAGAATTCCCATATTTTTGAAATGTTGTGGCCCAAATTCTGACCTGCATTTATGGGCAGTCCTTTTTTTCTGTTGTGAGTTTGGTTCCAAGTGCTATAGAGTTTCACTGCGGGTATGTGATGATATTAAAGTAGTAAATTTTGCTGTCAGCTACAGTTACGCTAATCTGGAATAAGACCATTAACCCTGATGATGTAATTTTCCATTTACACCTCTGAAAGCAAAATTTGAACCCAGCTAAATACAGATGTTGGCTCAGCAATTAAAACAGAACAAACGCCCTGACATTGAGGTTTTGTGTCAGAATGGTTTCTAGTTTAAATACTCTCGGTCCCTCTCTTAAATTCTATAGAATATCAATAGCTTGAATGCTTTAGCAGAGCAACACAAAGCTTTCAATGCAAATGTATGCATTATAGGAGGGTAGTCCAGTATCATGTAGTTCAAGGACTGTTAATGGAACAAAAGTACTTAACCAAATAAACTCTGAATAAGAATTGCATACACTTCAGGATTATATATTGATATGAAAGATCAGTTGTATTGTGCTCTGAAAATATTCTTTTGAAAGTCTTAAGTATTGCTTTTCTTTAGTTAGAGAACAATAGCAACACCTCTGGCCACAGTTTAGAAATATTATAAATTCATTGGAGGGCATACACACAATATCATTTCTCAAGTGTACTCACAAAACAGTATTATTAATGATTACTTGTGAGAGCTATGACAGGACAAGGTATTTGTGCACATAAGCACACAAAGTACCGCAATAATTTTCCTGACTCGACGCTAAATGGCAATATTTTAAGTTATGACTGATATATGTCAGCAATACATGTCCAAAACCTTATTCAAGATGACTGCAAATCCTAAAGGTATTTTGGAAAGCTCCTCACCATGCCTTTGTTTTCTATTGCACAAGCAGCAGCATGACTCTGATCACTGTCAGTCCAGACAAGCAGTCAGTAAGACAGTGATGTGCTGCTGTTCTTAAAATATTTTCTAACTTCACCTGGTCTATAATCAGGAGGACACCAAATGGATTTTTTATTTTGCTTTGTGGGCATAACTGCACCCTAATGACTCTTCTTGTTTTATGCCTGTTACAGATCAGGAAAAGGCGGCCAACACCAGCATCACTCGTCATCATGAATGAACATGTGCCCCCGGGTAAGTGCCAACATACCTTCTAAACCATTGAACTTGTATACACAGGCTTGTCTGCAAATTGGTCTTAGTAACTACATGGTTTTAAAAATCCAGCATTAATTTCATAGCACTTAATATCAAATAATGGATCTTAGAACTGTTTGCAGTAAACCCCATAAAGACATGTAACTTCTGGCCTCCAGGTAATGTCAATAATTTCAGGATTTTATCCTCCATGTAAATCTTTCATTGTATGTACATGGGGAATTAATATGACCCAGATCCAGCACTTCCGTACATGAACATTTTCTTACCCTGGCAGGGTACTTTGGAGGTCTATGAAGTTCTAGTCCTGCTTCTCCAGTCTCTAGAGATACCAGGGTGGCTCCAGGGCTAATTCAGCTATGGGAATTGCTTCTGCACAACAAGTTGCTTTCTAGTTTTCTAATGAAACGTGATGATTGGTTTCATTATTCCTTTTTAACTGTGAATACACTATCTTCATCCAACACTCCTCCCAGAAGATTTGCCGCAGGATGGGACAATTTGAGGTTGCAACGTAAATGTGACTTCAGAAAGACTCTAATAAGCTATTTAGAGAGTATTATAAGCAAGAAAGCTCAGAAAAATTGATTACAGGAAAAAGCCCTCAAGATATAGTCCCTTTGAAACATGCTACCTGCTTTATACCAAACTTTTATTTGTAGTGCTCTGCAACATTTTTCCCTACCTTATCTCTTCATCATCTGAAGCTTTTTTTTAGAAGCAGTTCAGGCTTTTTTTCACTAGTGTGTGTCTAAGGTCATTACTGTATGCACTGGTACCTCAGTAAAATAAAACCATCATAACTCTATCAGGATCTCCACTTACTGCACTGTGCTGATGGTCTCCAGTAGCTGAACTTTCTCAGAAATGTGCAGAAAGAACCCTTTAGAGAGCCCTGCTCTTGGGGCTGAGATCATTGCAGCACAGCACACAGATTAGGGAGGTTCAAGCATGGCATATCACTAAGGTTATATTCTGACGCTGAGAGTGACTGATGCTTTTGCTGAGGGGCTAACACCAATCCTAGTTTGGCGAGTAGCTTTCTGGCCTGCATTTCAGGCAGTTCAGCTTTCAGTAATGGTGCATGAAAGATCTGCCTTAGACTGAGTTTCTTTGCCTTAATGAGATCTGGAGCCTCTGTGTTGCTACGACTTAATTTAAAGCAAGTTCACCTTGACTGTTGATCTATTTTGCAATTTACTTTGTACACTTTGTACTGTCATATTTCCTTTTATAAACAGATACTTGGTACAACACCAAATCAAAACCAAACAGAGAATAAGAACTCTTTTTAATTTACAGGAAATTTTACTGTAAACAGAGGTGCATGTCTGTTATCTCCTTTCCTGCAATGTTCGTAATAAATCTTTAAATAAATCATTTTTATTGTGAGTTAGAATTGCTGCAAGTATCGGGCAACTTCCATATAAGCCCAAGAGTTAGTACTCACCTTCACTTACTTATTTATTTAGATATTGCCCCCTCTTACTAAATACTAGGAATTAATAGCAATGAAGGTATTCTTTGGTTAAATTATAATCTTATCTTGTTTATTAAATTTATAAAAAGTCAGATTAAAAGAAAATCTTTAAAAGCACCTTCATTTTTCTGTACCTCATCACGTGGTTTATCCATGAGCATGTGCATGCATCTTTCCATATAGTATGCTTGATACGGACAAGTGTTTTGAACATGCAGTATGCACATGTAGCTGTGTAAATCTGCTGAATACAAGGACTGCAAAACCAAATTGGAAAGGCAGACAGTATCTTTACAGTAACAAAATTCCTTGTGGTCTTGGTCTTGTAAGGGCTGTACAGCTTCTGCAATTATTGCATACCTTCATCTTTCATACCTAATCCTGGCGGCTCTTGACAGCTTGCTGGTTAAAGCCCAAAATGCTAGTCAGTTATTGGATTTTGAATATGATTCAGTGGGATTCTGAATAACAGTTTGCCTCCAAAAATGTTAAATTCATCACTGAATATGGTTGTAATCAGTAAAATAATACTAATAGTAAGGTTGTTAACTTGACACTTCAACAAATCACCTTAAAAGCATGATTCCCTGTATCAATGGGGAAACTGAGCAGCAGAAAATGTGAGTGATACTGTTAAAGCCACCTATTAAATTATAGCTGGGCTATACTAGAATCCTGTATCTTGAATTTTACATGGAGAATACTCCCAATTCCCTCATTTGGAGCAAACACGTAGTGAAAGATATCCTTGCTAGGATTTGAAATGTATGTCCTATTGAAATTCTAAATGTTTGGATACCCTGCAAAGTTTACTCAAATATTTAAGCTACTTTTGTTTTGTAAAACAGAGACAGGCATTTTCTAAGAATCAGACTTTTCTATAATCTTCTGTTGCAGCTGCTTCTGATTGCAGCAGGGGAAAAAAGCAGCATTTTTGTGGTATTCTGGTGTTCTGGATACAGACCCATCTGGAAACCAGAAGGCAGTAAAATGTCTTTGGACATTTCAGAACTTCACAATAAATTCAGTTTGAATGGTGCTCTACAAATGTCTAAAATAGTTGTTTTCTCCTAAGTCTTCTTATCCACCCCTGATGTCTACTACACTTTGACAAGAATCTGTCTTCACTGATTTAGGTCAGGTCCATATGCTATAAAGTGAGGATAGAATATCTACTAAGGCTAAGTCTTTTTAAACCCATGACAGCTACTCCAAAACTGTATGAAAAGTCTGCTTGGCTTCCTTGCTTCCAAGGAGACACTGCTAGACCACACTAAATGATTTAAAGACAGGTGGTAGATAAGACTGCAGGAGCTAATATCCAGCCTGTAGTATCATTGACTGGTGTATTTTCTTGTGTTCACTCTGGTTGGCATCATATCTAATTGCAATCAAAGTCAACAAAAGAGAAATTTGAATTGCAGCTGTAACAGTGATTGCAGTGGACAAAATGAGCTTGTGAAGCAACATAAGTGAATAAGCCCTTAGCTCTCTGTAAGTGCTCTGTAAAGTGCTCTTTGATGGGTTATATGTCACATCTGAGCAGGGAAGCTAACGCTAGCAAACTGAGAGTCAAGTTATGAAGTTAATTAACTCTATTCTGCTTCAGTTGCCATCAATGAAGCTATATTTTCCAGAGCATTTGATATTTTACTTCATAATATCTAATCAGTTTTACTTTTATTTGAAGTTATAAGACCCTTTTACTATCTGTGAAAGCAAATACAAGTATTCATGGGCAGAACTAAAAAAATGTGCAGCATCTCACCCTGTGCAGGCCGCCTCCATGGGTTACTGGGGCAACCCATTTGTGTCTGCTATAGCCACACTTGCTCCATGTCTGTCCTTTATAAAAAAACCACAAAGCATATGCTTAGTTTTAAAGACACACTTAACTATTATGCTGCACAAAAACTTAATTCAAAAATTGCTAAAGCTCTCCTACTTCCTCTCCTACTTGCAATATCATTGAAACCAACAGGAACTGTGTGTAACCATACGCTGAAAACAACCTTTTCTGCACTGCTATAATATACTCACAACCTCCTGTCTCCTTATCTAGCAGAATAGATTTGAAAATTTGTATAATCTGAAATAGAAGTCTGACCATGCTTTAAAATAGCAGATTGTCATACTGCAGCAGCTCAAGGAAAAGCTGGTGGCAATGTAGAGAAGTGATGGTTGAGGGAGGAAAACATGTCAGACTGCTCACGTTTAATGCTATTAGGGCTTGCTTTGATCAGAAAACAGTGCCAGTGTTCCTGTATGGACTGTCTTTGTCACAGGGCCAACGCAATATCAAACAGTTAGGCTGGCAGAGGCTGTTCAACTTGTGTTCAAGTGTTCAGTCTTCTTGAAGCATTACAATGTGGGTAAACACTAGGATGAACTTCTGCATTTCTGAGCTTTCTATGTATTTGCTGTTTCCAGCTCTCCTTTGTGATTGGTTGCCTGTTTTGGTTTCCTTGCTCATAATGTAAATGTTACTTGGTGTTTGGAAATAAGAAAAACATAGCAATGTGTTTTGATAACTGCTGCCTTTTTGTATTTTGCAAATCTCATTTCAAGGCAGAAAGGGTATATTGTCACTGCAAAAGCACTATAAAACATATATTCCGAGTACAACTCATTATGTCTGAGTTTTCTGAAGACTGGAAATAATAACTTGAAGATAAGCAAGCTGTACCTGTTTCCAAAGAACTTGCTTGCAGCTTGTCCTTGTTCATTAGCAGTTTTTCTGTCTTGTTCCCAGCTGATTTTCTGTTGTTCATAGAGGAATTCATGCCTTCCAGTTTACTGCCATGCACTAGAAGTCTGCTAAGATGCCTCAGGATCAGCCTCAATATTTAGTGCAGCGGCAAACAACACAGCCAGATTGGTAGTGGGAGGAAAAACTGTCTTTATACCTGTGGCAATCCCATGACAACCCAATGTAGATTAGGGTTTTCTTTTTTTTTTTTTTTTAATGTTAAATTGGTTCTAGACTTTCCCAGACTTTCCCTGCACAATAGTTACCACATGTAGATGTGCTTTTCTAATGATGCGAACTATACGAGCACCGCATCCTTGAGGGCATAAATGTGACATGCTTTACCCAACATTAATGTTTGTGACTAATTGTTAGATTATGCTTCTAGGTGATTGAATGTGTTTGGTTTATATCTAATAGTCACTTTTTTTTTTCTCCCACGACAAAATAAACTGGGATCAAAAAAGCCCTACTAAGTAGGAGGCAGCTGTTTCTGGGCATTGTGAAGCAGTTCTGCTACACTTTCTCAGGCAAAAGTATCATTGAAACTTGAATTAGCGGAGAACTCTTGGTCTCACAGTTCATGAAAACTGATATGTTTTTCAAAAGCTTGAGATTCTGTTAGAACATAGTGCTTACTTTGGTTCAGGAAATAGAAAGTGAGTAAGCCAAACAGCAGCTGTTTCCAATTGCAAACTTAGGCTTCTAATGTGGTAATAAAGCATTCAGAAAAGCAGCACATTAATAAAAACTGTCATTAACTGTATTTTTTTGTGTCAAACTAGTTGGCCTTTCTATATGCTAAATGTGGATACAATTGAAGTATGCTGCCTGGTTTTATTTCAGTCTGGGAGTTTGTGGAGTTATGACACTAAGCAGTGGAACAGATTTGAATCCCCTCACACCACAGGAGTGGTACAGCTCAATGTACGTTAACCAATAGCACCAGGATGCTCAGAGATCAGGCACTGT
The DNA here is from genome assembly GCF_000696875.1 of Nestor notabilis. Classification (NCBI taxonomy): domain Eukaryota; kingdom Metazoa; phylum Chordata; class Aves; order Psittaciformes; family Psittacidae; genus Nestor; species Nestor notabilis. The sequence goes on along the minus strand of NW_009930257.1, from coordinate 36,423 downwards.
TTGTCAGGCTAGTGAGGACCTTCATGTTCTTTCAGCCTGTGCTGGAAAGGACTATCTGACACTGTGAAACAATGAAATATATAAAACAAACATTGCATAAGACCTCTCTGGTAATAGGGATTCCAGAACAGAAACGAAAATGTCTGTCCTTGAAAATATCCTGCTGTTTGCATGCTGATGTCTGACTGCAAATGTTCAGTGGCAAACTGAATCCCTTTTTCTTACCTACATGTACTAGGCTTGGATGGTCTTTCATTTGGGCTACTCTGAACTTACTCTGCAGTTCAGGTTCTCAGAAGTCCCTAGGACAACCCATAGCATAAGTTCCTCACAAATACGCAGTGTGAGTAAAGACTCCATGATGTGATCCATGAAAATAAAAACTTCAATGACTTTAAAAAGAAAAGCAAAAGAAAGAAAAAAAGTCAGGAAACTGCTTGAGCTGTTTATAACACAGCCCAGAAGTGACAGCTCACAGGTTCCAAACAGAAACAATTGATTAAAAAGAAAAAAAAAAATGTTTTCCTTAATGTTTTTCATTAAAATGGTCCATTTTCATGAGAGGGTGAGGATTTTATATGTCAATGCCATCACCTGCCAAAAGAGCCATCATGGTCCCTGCAGTATGGTAAAGACAGGAAGCCAGAGGACAAGGCTTGAGTTGGTTGGGATGCACCAGACACTGCTGTGCCTATCCCAAAGGTTATCACCAAAGCAGACAGATGCATTTTGACAATTTTCTGAGGTCATGAACACATTATCTCACAAATAGAAATATTCCCTGGAAACATTTTAGTCATTGTGTAAAACACATAGTTTGAAACAGTAGGAAATGCATGCTATTTGTCATGGTGTCCAAATAGAGTCTGGGCTGTCTCTTTAGTCAGTCAGTAATGCTGTAATGAGGAGAAGGGTCTGAAAACTACTCAGAGAAAGTCAAAGCAAAAGGGTGTGCATGGTCCAGTCAAAATTAGCTTATTTTGCTTCATTTTTTGTCTTTATTTTTATCCATGCTTCCTTCATTTTCAGTGTTTAATGGCAACTGCTAGGTACACTTTACATAACACATAGTCCTTATGAGCTTGGTTGCTTCTGCTGACTATGGTCTAGTTGGCTGCGGTGACTAAATTCAGTCAAAACAAGGATGAGACCGTTTTGTTCACCGGAGCCTGCCTTCCCTCTGTGACACAGTGGAGCACAGGATGCAAACACCACCCGAGAAAGCTCTGGTCTGTGGAAAGGCCTGAGCCAGCCCAGCAGACTGGAAACAGAGGCTGGAGAGCCATGACCAGGACTCAGATTTGTGGCCTAGATCAGAGGAGTGGTGCAGCTGAGGGGGCATGAAGCCAAAACCGTAAGTTTTACTTGCTCTCGGTATGGGTGGAATTGTATTAATACATTTATCTCATTCCAGTCTTAAATCCCCACCAGCTGAATCAATGTACTTTTTCATTTATCAGTGCAGTTAAACTCCTAATGTGTACCATGACATTACTTGTTCCTCCTGCTCCCTGCCCCCTGTTGGTTTTGTGTTGGAAAGGTCAATGTCCATGGAACTATCTGAAAGTGAAGGAGGTATTTTTAGAGTTGAACCTTGTACTCTTCGTCTGTTTTCCTCATTCCTTACACAAAAGCACCATAGAAACAGCCTTCTTCCACCCCAGGAGATTATTTGCAAATAATTTTTAATATATATGGCTTCATGTTACAGATCTCCAGCTGCTTGATTATTCAGTGTCAGGACTGATAAGCTTTCGGAATGTTTACCTCCGTTATCACCTCCATGCTTATTAACATGACAAAGAGTCATGCCTTGGATAGAGAATAGCAGTGTGCACAAGTACTTAACCTGTTGGTTGGACAGATTCTAACTTCATTGCATTCATAAGACTTAATATTTTGCTAGAGGAACCTTTTGTTTTGTACTATGCCAAATACTTATAGAATCATAGAATGATTAGGAAGAGGACCTTAAGATCATCTAATTCCAAACTCCCTGCCATGGGCAGGGATGCCTCACACTAGACTATTACACATCTCAGTTTGTTTTGGTGAGAATTCTAAAAAGATGGTGGGTTTTCTATTTTAAAAAATGCATAGGTGTAATTAACTACTTCTTCTAGTCAAAGTACTTAAGCAGTATTTAATACAGTTACATGAATATAAAATTTAGGGGGTTGATAGCATTTAAAAGAAAGTTTGTATCAAAATAGGTCCAGTTTAGCCTACGGCAAACATTCTGTTTGTATTTTGAGTGCTTTTTAAAAACAGTAAAAAATTTTAAAGGCTACTTGAAATTAAGTCCATTTAAACATTGTAAGACAAAATGTTTTGAATAAGAATGTCAAATCAGTTTGGTTTATGATACTTCAATAATGTGATAATACTCATTATTTATTTTAATTTTTATTTTTTTTAATCCCAGGTAATAAACTAAAATCCATTAATAAATGTTTCAGGCTTTGTGAGGGGAAAAAACCAACACAAGCTTTGTCTGACCTCAACTATTTAGTACTTAATGCAGCACTCATTTACCATGGTGACGTGTGCGGAATAAACAGATAATGCAGACAGATGAGAGAGAATCCAGCTTTTAGCACTAACCTCATTATGTTCAGAATATTGGGAAGGGGTTGCACTTAAAGCATCAATCAAGATAGCTCCATTTATTGAGCTTTCAGAGATAAAATTTAACTCTTTATATGGAGTAACTGAAGTTAAAGCTTCACCTCAAAATACACAGAAGGTGGGAATTTAGAGTCTGGGCTAAAAGCTAACAGACATTCTAAACAAAACAAAGCTATCAATCATGAAGGTTTTTGCCAACTATACAAGGCTGCAGAAATTCAGAGAAAGTGCAGGGAGGTGTAGAGCTTGGCTTTGCTCTCTTGTGAGTCTGAGCTGTGTCACCAGCTGGTGGAAATGAGATCAGCTGGACCCGCAGTCTCTTTTTACTGAAACCAAAGCAATTTTAGGGTAGAATTAAACTGTTTATTGCAAGGAGATCTGTTTTCTCCTTCTCACCCTCAAAATGCTATTCATGTGTCTGTGTATAAAATCATTACTTCTAATATTTTTCTCAAATGGCTATACTGAAGCATCAAGAGAATATCATAGTAGTAGAATGAAGCACAGTTACATGCTCATTCTTTGCTCATGTTTTCCTTGGGATACCTGGAATGCAGATGTACCACAGAGAATTAGTGTCTTGGCATTATTCATCTTGTGGAACCAAACTACACTCACAGAGTTAGCAGTGCTAAGTAGAAAGATGTGCATTTAAAAGGTCATGGTTTTCACCCGAGGCCATGTCCTTTGTTCTGATGAGACACGTCCTTTGTTCTGATGAGACAAGCAGAGAAGAGTCACACTGGGCAGAAAATGAGCTTGTGCAAGGCAGATGGAAAGTTCAACAAAGCACTGAACTCTACTGCATCCTACAGTACCACTTCTCCTGGTACCTAGACATCCCACAGCCTAAACATTTCAGTACTGAGCCTCCACTGCTTAGTGGCTTGTGGTGACAGTATTCGCTTCAAGTCTTCTGGAAATTCCCAGCAATAGCTGTCCTCATACAGTGACAGAAAGCATAGAAGATCTGGATGAACTTTCCTGCTCTTTCTTTGACCACCACCAGCAGCAGCACCTCCAGGATCAGCCACCCTGTAGCTGCAGCATTTGCTCTACCTTCTCCATATTAGGAACTGCAGGACAGCTACAGAATCAGGGAGGAATTTAACCTACAAGCCCAGCTGGTCTGAATGCAACATGTTTGTATTACTAACTGCTATCTTATAATCTTTTCTCTTTGAAGTGAAATTATGCTGATGAACTAAAAAGTGATTGGAGGGGTAGGAGAGAAAAAAGAAATTTCCTTTAAAAGAATTGTGATTCAGAAGATTTTTGATCCAGATCAACATTAGGTTTTTGCTGTCTGTTTTTGAAATACAGTAAGTAGACAGCACGGCTGCAATTGTTAAGACATGTGCTTTCAAGCGCCCTAAAATGCTGATGCTAGTGCATGACTTACTTAGGCTTTAATGTCTACAGCACATCCCATAGGAGGGTATGGAACGGCTCATTCCACAGGAATCACAGTGAGGTACTTATTGTGACTATACAGATGGAGATGTATAAAACAACACCCAGGTCCCCTCCATCTCTGGTATTTAGTGAGGTTAGTAGAAATTCTGGAAAAAGCCTTTGGAAATTACAACTGACATAGTCTGAGCTAACACTGACTGGCCTGTCTTTTCCATCCCACCTAGTCGTGCTGTTGGTAAGAATGAGATTGAGAAACCTCATTTCGCTGGCTCTTTGAAAGCTTAGAAAGCCAAACTGTGAATGAACCAAACAAAACTGGTAGTTGCATCTTCTTTTTGTAAAAAGAGTTATAAACCCCAAGAAATACTATTATTCATAGCTCACTTGATTCACACGTAAGATTGCACATGTATGATAGGAGCATTCTAATCACAAACATGCCACAAACAGTTGGCCAGGACTAGCTTTACAACACATTCTGACTGAAATCCTTGAGGTATTATTCCAAAAGGAAGGAAACTGCAAAGGCCACAATAATAATTACTGGCTAAGGAAGAGTTTTATTGTTTTGTATTTGTTTTCTTCTCCCTTGATAAATGTTACTTTCCAGAATGTACAATACACAACTGTTCAGCTGTGATATATTTTGTAGTGGATTTATGAGCTATAGCATGCTAAGAAATGTTTGACTTTTTTAGTTTTGGCTGTTGGTGCTGGTTTTTATTTTAGAATAAATTCATTTTAGAACACTGGTTCAGCTCACAACTGAGAAAGGAACTGCTTGCAGTGATAGGTATTGCAGCTGTAACTCCAATACAAAGATTGCAATCAGTGGGTCAATTCTGAGCCATTTTCCTTCACAATTGATTCCTGCATATGAAGCTATTAGGAAAAGATTTAAACGTTTATCAGAGGATTGGCTAGTATTATGTTTCTGGTAACCATAGATTTTTCTTGATGATCTTTTCCTCAGCTGTGTTTTGATCTTCAACCTCTTCAGTATGTCCCTTAAATGCAGACTGAACATAATGCAATCAAGCAGCTGGAAAGTAACACATTACTAATACTACTCAGTATTAATGATGAACTCACAGCTCGGAGTAACTGTCTTCTCAAGGTTCCTAGTTTCCGCCTCTATTTGAAAATATTCAATGAACACATTAAGTCTTTTCACAAACTGATACATTGTTTCGACTGAGACAATTGACTGATTACAAACTATTTGGGAAGGTTTTGTCTACAAGCTTTGGTAACATTTGGTAAAGCAGTAGCGATTATTTGCAAACATTTAGTAGTCTGGCAGTACGTTTTGCTTGGGCACATTTGTTTCAGAGGTACATTTCTGCTTTTTGAACCTCTTTTTCTGAGTATTTGCTGGCAGTCACTCAACAGCTCTGGGTCTCCTCTAACCTCTCAAAAGCTGTCTTTGTTTCCACTGACCTCCTAGTTCCTTTTTGCAAGTCTTTTCTTTCACCGTGAGATTTCAGGCCAGGTGAGCTTACACTGTGAATGTCGAAACTGCCCTTAGTCCGTGCAGAAAAGATGTAATCTTTATTGACATCTGCTATTGTGTCACAGTAGACTCTGTGTCAGTGTAACCTTACAATGAGGTGAGTTCTTTTTCTAAACAGTTGGACAAACTTTTAAGACACCACATTGCATTTTAGGTCAATTTTCAGTCCTTGTCTTTGCCTTGTTCCATACCTCTGTGAAAATCTATTTTTCCAAGGTCTTCTTGTAGTTCAGTTTGGCCTTCCAGCACTGCCTGTGGCACCCAGAAATGCTTGCTCTCAGGTTCCCCTTCTGGCTCATTCCAGAAAATCAGTCTCAGCCTGGTTTACATTTATTTGCTTCAAGAATAACGAAATTTTTTGTATGTATATTTTAATCTGAGAGATTTGAATTTTTCCTAAATAGGTGTGATTAAAAGAGAATCATATGTAGTTATCATGCACCTTCTAAGTCCTATTTTGCACATTTTGAGACATGAGTTTGTTACCACCAGCCTTCCCAACAGGCCAAGCATTTTAAATTTCACACCACTTGCCACAGCAGTTTTCTTCAGTTTGTCTCACATATTTTTACTTGGTTGAATGAATTAACCTGCATTTTCAAAGAATATGAATGTGACTATCATTACTTGGTTTAGTTCTGACTAAGAAGCCAGTTTACATAGGCTGAAGTTCTTTCCCAGCTGTACTAACTCTAGAACTAGTTCATCAAATCCCTACAAAGTTCTGTTTTTCCTGATCTGTTTTGCTGATGCAGGCCATCGATTTGACACAGGATTTGCAGTGAGCAGCCCTCTACATATGTTGAACTCAGGTGCTGGACTCATTTTGTCTGGAGCACTGCTCAGACTCCCTTAACACCCAGCTGAGCTGGGCACTGACAGAACTTCTCTTCGTGGAGGGTCAGAGCGTAACAGGCAGTGCAAATTTGTGATTAAGCTTGACTTTGTTGTGCTGGAAAAGGAAAGAACAACTTTGCTGTTAACTAAATGGTATTATTTAGAAACGAGTTAATTTAAGGGTTGTCTGAAGCAATGTAGAGGCAGTCCCTGACCTGGAGTTTCTGCACACAGTGACACCCTGTGGCCTCGCCAGAGGTTCCTCCCGGCTCTGATGGCACGAGTCCACACTGGTTAGCTGCAGATTATATAAAAAGTTTAGATCAGAGTCATTCCTGGTAATCCAATAAGAGATTTAAATTGGGTCCAGAAAATGTCTCATCTGAGAGATCAAAGGGAAAAAGTACTTTTACTTACCTCCTTCTGGTTCCTCTTATTTAGTAAGTTCTTTGAAAGTTTTCTGTTTCCTTCACCAAAAAGGAGTTTATGCTGCTTACAAAGCAACTCGAGGAAACCAACTTCAAGCTTAGCATTGTTTATATTGTGACTTAAGGTAAATCTTTACATTAGTTACCCAAACAATGTTTATTTCTAGTGTATTTCTATTTTGGCTCATTACTTTCTCTGGGAAGACCTGCCAAGTCTGTAATTGTCCACATATGATAGATGAAGGACTTAGTGTCAGGAAGGTCTGCTCCATGCTCCTCACTCACCTGGCCTTCTCATAGAGCAAGCCTACAGAACAGGGCCTCTTGTGCTAAGAGGAGAAGAAACTTCTTCATGGAAAGATTTTTCATTACAGGTTTTTACATTAAGCCTGTTTCATGTTCTGTCTTTCAAAGCCAGGGCAGTATCAGAAAACACCTTACAGAGCTTGCAGTAGCTGGAAGACCACAGAGGTCTCACTTGGCAGAAGTGTAACTCCAAGAAGCCAGACAGGACAACCCAGTCCTTATTAATAAGAAGGGAGAAAAATAATTAAATTTGAATTCTCTTCCAGTGTATATTTTTAGAAGCAATATTTGATTTGTGTGACTTATTTAGAATTTGTTGTATATGTAACAGGCATCATAGGGATGAAGAATGCCAAGTTGGAAACAAAATGCTTAAGAGAGGGATGATTTTTTGTGCTTGTAATAATTCATGACTGCTCTGTGGTAAGGCTGCAGACCTGATTCATCACTGTTATATTCTAGCTTAATGCCAGTGAAAGTAGACTGATTTCCATGAGTCTGGCATGAAACTGGAATAACAAGGTGGTGAATCAGGCACTATAACTCCCTTCAGAGATTCGTATGATGTAAACAAATACATTTAGATTCACATTTGAGGTTTCTAATGTCTCCAGTTTCTTCCAAATCAGATTATAGTCTCAGAATGTGTGTTTTAAAGACATTTTGATCTGTGTATTTTATGAAAGGTGATTTTATTTCATATTCTTATAGCTGTGCAGTTGAAAGTGGGTCCTTGGATACTGTCTGTATGATGTTCAGAGAAATAAATGCTGTTCAGATCAGATGCTGTTGTGTGTGTTGGAAGGAAAATGATGATCATTCTTTTCATTTATAGGTTGACTTTGAGCAGCATTAGGAAAGATTAGCTCTAACAAAGGAGATTGCTGCCCCTGATCTCAGTGCTAGCAATGGCTACTTGAATACTGAAGGTGTGAAATACACACCTATGTAAATATAAAAGGGCTAATTTACCTGGAGAGAAAGTTGTAAGTGTCCAAATAGCTGATTCATCTGGCCTGTGGCATTTTAGTCAACTACAAAGGGCTGGTTACAGTCAGGAGCTATCTGGGAAAAGCTACCCTATGATCTCTGAGCCAGAGTGACAGAGGCTTCTTGCTGATGGTGCAGTCAGGGTAATGTGGGACTTTTCCCATGCTACCTAACTTAGCTGCAAACACCTGATAGAACAGGCATGCAAATGCTTGTGTATATAGCAAATTCCTCTCTCCCTATGTTGTTATTAATATTTCCTATACAAAATCTTGTTTAGTGTTCCCTAAAGGGCCAGGCAGTAACTTAGATGCTGATTAGTGTGTGAGATGCAGCAGAATCACAACGTACGCACTCTCTTGTCAGCACTTGACTGAGGAGGGGAGCAGACCTTTCAGCTACATTTACCACAGCAGGCAGGATACTGGAGTTTAATGAGGTGCTTTTGCAATGTGAAGATTTTCAGAAACATATACTCACACCAGGAGGGCTTACCAGGATATTTCTTCTGTAATGAAATGTAATTACATCTATAAGCATAGTCAAGTTTGCATTGATAGATACAGGCACATAAAAACCAGCAAGCAAAACTCGATTAAGTACATAAGCACTTTTTATGTTTGTCTTTTTGGACTTCTTTTCATATGTCAGTGGTTTAGTAGAAAGCAATGAGAGGCTAGCTGATCTGGCAATGTGTACTTGGAACTCCAGCAAAAGCAAAGCATTAAATACTGTTTGATCTTACTTTATCTTCTGGAGGAAAGGAAAAGTAGTTTTGCTAGCAGAAAAAATAAATAACATTAAGCCAGTCAATTTCTAAATCAGATTTCAATGAGCTGGTTTTACAAATGCTAATGGCAAATACAAATGTTGGTGGTCAAACACCAGTAAGGCAAGCTTGTAGTTTAAAAAATATCCTTATTTTACTGATAAAGAAAATAAAATGTGAAATAACTGAAACCAAATTTTCAGAAAATTTCAGATTTGCCTACCACTAGGTGCAGGAGGATGAAGAATTATTTGGAAAATTATCCATTATCCGTTTTTTTTCTTAGTTCCTTAAGTTGTGTGCATCTGTGCCATTGTCCATTAGCACACAGTAAGGCTGGGAGCCAAGCTCTGCCTTCCACTGCCCAAGTACACAAGCATCCCCCAACCCCACAGCATGAGGAGAGAGCCACCCTCCTCTTCGTTACAGGAGATGGTTAAGTGGAGTCAGGAAAATTATTTTCCTTTTCCAAATGTATGTCGCCATTGAGCATACTGATCAGAACTCAGTAACTGGTTAACTTCTTTCACATTTTTTGAGAGAGAAAGCTTTGGTCATGGACATGGTACTGTTTGGCCATGGAGAGATATCATCAAAATTAATGAAATGAAACTGGCTGAACTATCCCATACCAACAGCATTATCTGATTTATCCTTCTCTGGCTTGGGGTGTCCTGCACTAAATGCATCGACTTTGCTCTCTCCAATGGCACTGTTTATACAGGGGTGGGGCAGGATTATGAGAAAGCTCCAGACTGACAGTGACATTGTGTTCTTCAAGTCTCTCTTCAGGCTCATTTCTTTCAGATTCAAACCATTCTTGTTTAATTCAAAATCATTCTTTAACTAAAACCTGTTCTACGTATGCAGCTCATGGGCTATTTCTACTATCTGAGAAATTTAAGAGTATTGTGTTTGTTATTTTTTAGGGAAAATTTAGACACTATGACAAAAACAAACCAAATGCAAAGCTCTAACAGCCCCCTGTGATTTTTATCTGCAACTTCTCAGCTTTGTTTTCACAAGAAAAATTCCAGACTCTCTACAAGATTTCTCCAACAATTATACCACCCTCTTACTGAGTTCCCTTTGTGTAAAAGCCAGCCTCTCTGACCTGTTCTGTTCCTCTAGTGCCTGACTGAAACCCTTCAGAAAAGGCTTTTTTTTTGCTCTTGCCAAGAGGAAAGAAAGCAGGGTACTTAGCTGGATGAGGTAAGCCTTTGCCGGATGAGTCCACTGCCCATGGGTGATATCAGAGGCCAAGTCTTCTAAAATAGGTCACCTCTTGCCCTGTATATCTGCTCCAACTGCATTAACATTATCCAGTGGGAGAAGAGGCAGATGAATTTTGATCTTACTCTAAAACAACCACAAGGCTTCCCCCAGCCTGGCCATGCCATTTGTACAACAGTGGAGACTCACGGAAAAAGCGATCAGCAACATCTAGTGGTTGTCATCCTGGCCATAACCAGCCTCCTTCCACTCAGTTCTTTTCTGACCTCATATAATGACACCTTTGGGGTAGCAAGGTTTATTATATCAGCTTGGCTGAGTGGATGTGCTAATAAATATTCAAAAGAGCTCTGCTACCAAGAGCATTTGGGAGACAAATCCCTTAGTGTTTCCTCCATATTATAGCAATAAGATCAGGCCAAAATTTGCAGGTCTCCCCTGACTGGGTGAGATTTTGCCCTGGGTAAAGAATAATTCTTAAAGGTCTGTGATGAAAGGGGCTCTGTGCAGGCTCCGGACTTTCAGAAGTGCCTCTCCTTAAGGAAATAAGGCTTCATTTCAGAAAGTCTCTGTACATATCTGGACTGATGGAAATATCCTTTAGATTGAAGCTTTCATTGGTGAGTATGGATGATTTCTCTTCCTGAGGACATTGACTAAAGCCTGAAACCCTGTTTATCTTGCTAGGTCCTGCTCCAGTCTACATAAGGTAATGTTGACCCTAGCCTCAGACACTATTCATGCAGCACAGGGGAAAGTCCTCAACTGCTTTTTCCTCAGCACAGGTGTAAAAAACCTCTCAACAAAACTCCAGTCTTATTTTTACATACCTCGACTTTCCATTTACTTGGTTATGTACAAATCTGTTCTCAGCACTTCATACGATTTCTATTATACCACTTCAAAAGAAAACCACAAGAAATGTCAAGAAATTATTTCAGTAATTAGATTTCTGTTAGCTAATTAAAGCAGCCAAGAATAAATTAAACTACAAAAAATTATGTGTTGAGATTTGAAATATAATACAGCTGTACTGTGTTCTGCGAGCAATGTTATGGTCTGTGAGGGAGGAAAACAGAGCACGACTAAAAAGTCTTCTTCCCTCCTGGCCCCAGAAAGAGAGCAAACCTGTAGGGAGTTTTCTACCAGCAGCTTTCGTTTTGTTTCATGTAAGAGAGAAATAGCTGATCACTTGAATTCGTTCTCACTGATATAATTGCCTAGTTATAAACATGATAAGCAAACTTCTCATTCTGTATAACTATGAGCAGAATCTTGACTGCACATTAAGTCAATGGAACCAAAGGTTGCTGAGATACCAGGGATTTTATTCCCTCCTGTGTATCAAGTGATATCACAGTCTGGTAATTGTTATTCAGTTTCTGATTATTTTGTGACCCCTCTGAAGAGGAATTTATGCCCAAAGAGTTCAGTAAAGAAATTCAGCTTATAATTGTCAATGGATCTGAAAGGGATTTAAGGATGGGAAGTGCATGGCTTTTTTAACTTCTTTAGGAGGACTTGTCTGATTTGCAGTACCTAACTGATGATGTTCTTGCTTATCTTCTATCTTCCATTCTCATTGTAAATTCTGTTGTCACTGAGATTTTCTACATGGAATCTCTTAATGCCAGAACTGTTGCAGTGAGAGCATCAGTTCTCACTGTATTGAGAGCATCAATTCCCACTGTATTGACTCACAAAAGGACCCTTTCTTGCACATGCTTTCATTAATGTATTTAGACTGCTTCCAAATCATTATAATTTACACTGGAAAAACATTATTTGTCCAAGGAAAAATGTTCACACAACTATTAATTTAATCTTTCAGTGAGACCAAGATAGCTTTAAGTATTTCCTCAGGCAGAGACCTCTTGACTGAGCTGCAGCCCACACTGCACTCCAGTTCTGCTCTCTGTCACCACTAAATTCTCCCTTTTACTTCTGCTACATCATCACTATTCCTATCTCTCAGTACTACCTCAGCTACACACAAGCACTTCTATCTTGTTCCATGTCCCGCTTGCCTTTCATCTTTTCCTCTACACAAAGAGTTCTTGTTTATTTCCTACTCTCTGCCTCAGTCTATGGCACTCAGGAATCTCAGCTTCCCTTGTTCCCATTCCTTGTAACCTGTCCTTAAAATCTATACTCTCCATTGAGTCTTATCCATCAAAATGCCTGTCAAAAACAAGCATGCAATGGTCTTTCTGTCCTCAAAAATTAATGCATGTCAAAATGCGCTATTCACCAAACTGCATCTCCAACCAGCTCTACCTTTCACTTCATCTCACAACTCACTTGAAATGCTTCCTGTCTGCTGCTTCAAGTTTGTTTCTTTTGCTCCTCTAGGTTTATTTCTGATCTCTGTTTACTGGATTTGAAAAATTGTTTGTTAGTGTGATTTTGCAAGTCATTCTTCATTTTCCATGTTGTCTGATGCTATTCATTGGCACTATTTGCCCTGTTGATATGAATGATTTCTCTAACTTCGTACAGGACCAGTTCTTGTTCAGAAAGTTGTCTGCCGTATAAGAGAAGCTAGATGAAAGGAAAGGCTGGAAACTTTCCAGTTCTGGTAGGTGTAATGCCACCTCACTGAGAACACTAAATGTGGAAGCCCAACGAGTTAGAGTTGTGCACTTCCTTAGGAACAAGTCCTGAAATCTGGCAAAGCTTCTGATTGCAGTTTTTGTTCATTATGCAAGCCTCAGCTTGGATTTACAAAACATATTTTTGATTTGGGCAATTTTAGACTTTCAGGAAGGAATGCGATATAACTTACTTTTCATTGTTCTCTGCTGCAAGTTCCTGACTTATTCAAATTTCAGCCTCCAAACTAAATCCTGAGCTAAAAACAATCCACTATTGAAACTTTGAAGTCTGTGTCTGTTTGGTACACAACTAATAAGAAAGATTACAAGAATATAAATAATAACCCATTTAGCCAGCCTAACTTCATACCCCAAAGTGCTTTACAAAGCAAATAGACACTGCTATATTTAAATAGGCACTGCTATACTTATTTACAGGTAGGGAAGTCAAGGAAGAGATTAGTCACCTTACTAAAGTTCATACAAATGTCAATAGCAGGAACTGGCCTCCTGATTGTCCTGTCTAATTCTGTATCTGTGGGACCATGCTTTAGTAATCAGCACTGTTTTCAACTACACTTTTAACCTTGAGCGTAAGTCACGTGAATGTCTTTCATATAAAGGTAATGGGAAATACATACACTGAAAAAAAATCAATAAGTCAATGAATGTTTGCAAGATGCACAGATACAATGGTAAAGAATACAATAGGAAATGCAATCCGTTGGTCTGGACTGACTCATCCCCTCACACACAGCACAGCACAATCAGCCAATATCTAGAGAATCTCAGACCTACATTTACATATCTGTCACGCCTGAGTGGAAATTGCACAGACACCTGCAAGTGGAAAATTTTAGAAGGGGCATTGGTACAGTGAGAGATTGATGTCTCTGTGTTTAATGGAATTTTCTTTTAAAGCTCCAAACTACTGTATGTCAAAGACCTTACACTATCTGTGTCAAATATGTGGGAAATCATCATTAGAAGACAGACACCTTCTGACCATTAGCTACACAAAGACAACAATAGAAAAATAAGTTAATCTCATGCAAAAACTGTTTAAGTGCAATGGTTAGGAAGATTCTTGAGCTTCCTCTGCAACAGACAATTTTACTTAGTTCTTTAGACAGGTTGTCAGAGACACTTACTTTAGTTAGAAATTTCTGCCATGCCTATAATCCAAAGCAAATTAAGAGAACAAAAGTAAGAATTTTCAGGAAAAATTTAAGTCCAGTAATCTAATGACATTTTTAAGATGATAGATTAGTCTTTGTTAAGCTTTGGTTTGCTAATTTTGCACATTACTGTAAGGCACTCTTCAGTACCAGTATTGCTATGTTAATAACTGAGGTGAAATTCTTCTTATTATTTGAGTCCAATAGAGCCATTTGTGAGTTTGCTGCACACTATTTGACAACCAAGCCTTTTCTGACCATAGAAGAAAGCACAGTCCCTGGGCAAAGCAGGGGCAAAACATATGTTCATGGCCACCAGTGAGCACAGACCCGTGCTGCGAGCCTGGTCAAAGCACCTGCTGCTAGAGGCACTCTATCACATGCTGTTAATTCAAAGACAAAAAGTGGCAGTTAAGTGCTTTAGACGCAGTGCTTATGTCTAAATGCTAATCAGGGCCTCTGGTTTTCTGAAACACATGAAAGAGAAAGAAAAGCTGTAAATCAGAAGAGTAATTTCTTATTTACAATAGTTCTGTAGGGTTCAGGGCAGAGTCCCAAAGGTAAGTGCTGAAAAACTCTTTCATAGTAACTTTACTCTTTCCATATCTTTTCTTCCACTAGAAAAAGATGAGAAGAGAACAAATATCTCACAGGCAGAGGTAAGTGATTCTTTTTTTTCTTTTTTTTTTTTTTTAATTTAAACATATTTATTGTTAAAATAGGTCCATGGTTAAAATACCTTTGAAATTCACTGATTTATGGCTGTTAATATTTTCATTTGCATTGTCACACCATTTTCAGCGGCACAACATTTAGGAACCATCACTTTCAAACCAGGGCTGTGCAAAGCTGTGTTGCGCCTCCACTTGGCTGGCTTTCCATTCTCCCTGTAGCAGGGAAACTAGGAAAGGCAAGTTTCTCCTCCACCTTACTTTCATGCACTGGCAAATCAGAGCAAACCCAGCTGACCCTGTCAGCTCACCTTATCCAGCATTGCTTTGGGTCTGCGGATCACTGCTGGTCTACAAAAGCACTGCAAACTCCTCTCTCCTCTTCCCATCTTTTGCCAAGCCTACAGTAGGAACTGCATTGATGTTGCTCACAGATGAGTTAAAATTCAGCTCCTCTGATCTCATTTTCTAACCTCCCTTTACATAGTTCCTGCAATTACCCAATCTCTTTCTCCTTCACCCATTGCTCAGAGAAGCAGGCAGACCTTTAAATAGCAGTAGGAGGTATTGATTGGTTCAAATTTGGACTCCACTACAGACTTATACAGATTTATTGGGTCTAGGATTAACAACCTATCCTACAGTGTTTATAAATAGTTTTCTCTTTCGAAAGAAGACAATATTTTATTTATAAATCTTAAGATTCCATCCATTGTGAAAAGTTAAGGTAATAGTATTGGCCAGTTCTGTGAAAGTGGGTTTTTTTAAGAGCTGTCTTAAATGTTCCTTGAAGAAATAGACCTTATTTAAATTCACAGACTATATACCAGTCAAAGTACTCAGGGAAAAAGGCATAGTTAGCAAAGATTTGGGAAAAGGCAACATCGGCAACACTGAATACAAGTAGAAATTGATTATATGAGAAAAAGTAAAATTTGCCTACACACAGCTTTTTTCAACCTTGTTCTTAGGAAAAACAGTTGAATTGGTATGATATGGACACCAATTTAAATGCTTTCATTTTGCAAAAGTTGCTCTGCCTTAGCACTGGAATGTATTCCGGTTAATTTTTGCTGACTATACATTGACATAGTACTATTACCATATGTTTAATTTTACTACCATTATTTTGGAATAATTTATATTTTGTGCATAGATGTGATTTTGAGGCCATAAAGTTTCACTCTGTCTAAATATGCCAGTTAAAACAGGTCCAGTTAAACACTGAGTGATAGGTTGCTGAAATTATTATTTTAGGAGTAATAGAAAACATTGGCAAGTGCAGGGGAGGGATTGGCCATTTATTTATATAAAAATTACATGTTTATAATTTCAGTACTACCTAACCTACCTTATATACAATCATTCGTTACACTTTATTCAATTGAAATATTGATTAATGTAAATCTTGAAATTAATATATATAAACATTTATTTGCCTTATGAGACTGTTAAAAGCACAGGCTATGTTGATTTTATGCTTAACGCTAATTTTTTCTTTTTTTAGAGCAAAGGATAATTTTCTGTAGTATTGGATCTGTTTTGCCTAGAGTCATAAAGGTTGTCCATTAAACACATATTTTGTCTATCTAATGGAATTCATGAAAGCCTGGGAGCTAGCATCAGATTTATACAATATAAGTTTCTTAGTAACTTCTCAGGTTGGTGCGTGCACCCTCTGAAAGCATAAAACTCTCCCCGTGCCCATCTCTTACTGCCTCTCTCTGTGTTTTGTCCCTCCCCAGTCTCAGAGTGCCTCTCCCAAGCAAAGGAAGCAGAGCGTCTTCACCCCGCCTGCCCTCAAAGGTACTGTGCAGGTACTGTCTCTGCCTCTTGAGCTGCGGCCCTGTGTGTTCTCTCACAAAGGAAGCAGCGCAGCTGTGAGAGGTTCATGCTTAGCCATTGCTGGTTTGATGCTTTGAAGTGACTATCTGGTGTTGACCTCCTGCCTGATACTGACCATCCATTTACCCTCACCACAGAATCTTGCAGCAGTGGCAGTTTAAACTTAGGGGTTTTATTTTTTAAGCTTCTTTTTTGCAAAGTCTTGATTCTTTTATTAGTTTGATATAACAGATAATTCAATGCCAAACTTTGCAGAGAGCTCCTTGAATACATAAGTTTTACCAATGCTGGCCCCATAGAGCTCACCATTTCTTATTTAAACCACTCCCATATATTCTGCTTCCCTTTCCAGGCAGCTGTGAAAAGGAGAATAGCCAAAACTGTGGCCTGGGTATCTGATCATAGGAAGTGTGAAGCCAGCTTTTCTTGTGAAGATGAGAAATGAGAAATCCAGATAAATGTTTAAAGGGCTTACATGCTTTTCAGGAATGAATGTAAAAACAGCAGGAATATTAGCTGGGACCAGAACAGCTAATTTAAGCTTTGCTTCTCAAATGACTCTGAACAGAGTTTGAGTTGATGGTGCTTGCAATGAAGCAAGATCTATAGTGATTCACCAGCACTTCCAACTGACATTTCTCAGTGTAGGATTATTTTCAGACTGCAGACCAAAGGCTATCCTGCCAGGTGTCTCTTGATAGATAATGAATATCCTCAATTTCCATTCCTTTTTGCTTAACACAATTTATTACCTGGCAAAAAAGGCAGGATATCTGATTTGTTGTGTGAAATACTGCCACTATCATTAGGTAATTTACCGTATCAGCCAGTTCTATGCATCTCATTCTGTAGCTTCAATTCTCCAGTACCTATATTAGCAACAATTAAAACATCATTCAGGTATCATACAAGACTTACTGTTTGTCGAAATGGGCTAAAGTTTGAGTACTGGATATTAGAAATAATCTTATTACAGGTGATTATAATAATTTGTGGAAGAATCTTTGCATGGATAGCAACAATACCTATTGATCTCACTGCTAAATTATTTTGCTATACAAGCCTAAACTAAATATTGTGCAAATGAAGTGTAAAAAAGTCCTTATATCTCCTCTATAAACTGCAGCCTACTCAGTGTTACTTTGATACCCTGCTGAGACCTGGGGAAGCACCTGGCATAGCTTGCTTCTACATTAACTTAGTTCCTAGGGAAGAGTAGGAAAGTGTGTGATTCAAGATAGATCACAACTAGACTGAAATATCTTGTAAGCAGAACAAAGCAGAGCAGAAAATGCCTTTCCTCAATACTTTAACACTCTGAACTACACAGTATTCCCAGGTACAGAGGTGAACACCTGGAATTTGATAGCCCTTCCTGTAAACAGACTGGATCACTCCAGATTTCCCATACCATAACTGTCATAAATACTATCCTTTTTATTTTTAATTACTTGAAGTAGAAAATTCATTATTCATTCTTCTTCACTGTTATGAAAACATGAATTTTATTTTGTTAGATTAAGAGATTAGAAGGCAAGTATGTAGGAATGCAAAATACACAATACTATGGAAGCACCTCTCAGAAATAGGGTTTTTGTAAAGATGTAGATTATTCCAGTTTTATAGCAGTTGAAGATACTGATATTCAGCAGTATCTTCAGAATAACAGGCTTCATAATCGCACACTATTCCCACAGCTTGGCATATGTTTATTTCTTGTGGGCTGTTTATCCCTCAGTATATTCACAATATGGTATTCAATATGCAGTAAAGAATGAGATTCTGGATGCTGAATCTCTCTCTTTTATGCCCCCTTTGGCTGCCCCATATTCTCTAGGGCTGTTGCTAATGGAAGGTGGGATAGACTGTAATCCCGTAATTTACATTCAAAGATGGAGATAATAAATCTCCGTAAAACAGAGCTCATATAGTAGAAAAGAGGGTCAAACATTTTCATTTGTTAATTACTCTGCCGTTTTAGTAGCTTTTAGCTGCTGTTAACTCAAAGTTCCCAGAAATAAGCCAAGCCCACAGGCGGGTGCAGAGCCTGGAAGCCGAGACAGCAGCCATGTAGGGAGAGCTGTGGGAGAGATGGGGGACCACGGCACTTGCTTTGCTCTATGCCTGCAGCAGAGAGGTGGTCAAGAGAAACCATGGGGAGAGTGATGCTTCAGCCTGAGCCCAAATAGCTCTTGAGGTTATTATTTCTTCCTTGAACTGAAAGCATTTTTGCTCTACTTCTTGCAAGTTTCATGAAATAATTACAAAACTGTATGAGAAAAATGTCGCTGGTTTCATGAATTCATGGCTAAGCAAGGGAGAGACTGCAAGAGGAAATGGACCTGAATTTTGTGATTACAAACAAAATAGGAAATTAACACTGTTAAAAGGAGCAGAAGCAACATCAGACAATAATGATGACTAGTTACAGTACCAGGACTATATAGTACATGTTATATGGAATATGCAAATACATGAAAATATATTAAATAAATGAAAATGCAGTACTGTCAAGGTTTACGTGTCATGGTATACGTATGCAGATCAGCTTCTTAGTTAAATGTGAGCATAATTTTTCCCTCTGCCATTGCAGTCACCTAAACTAAAAGACAATGTTCTTATCTAAGACTGCCCCAAAATATTTTCATTCCATCCTTACAATGGCTTGCTCTAACTCAAGGCAGGTCTGTCACTGCTGTAACAAACCTGTGTGTCTGCAAAGCCAGCGTCATGTTATGGTACAACAGGCAGATTCTTACTGCTGTATGTTTGTGCACACTCTGTCTCTTGCTTTTATCTTCCTAAACAAAAATGCACCAAAGTCTCTACAGTTGGAGCAAACAGCTGACTCATCTCAGAGCATTGTTCTTTTTACTGGAATACAGCATGCTGGAAAAATCAATGTGAGAGCTATTGATTTGACTGTAGAGTGAATCAGACGGTGAACCAGATAACAGCTCAGTGCAGTGTTCTTGTTAGTATTATGTTACCAAACCTAATGGATTTCAAAAAGGTTTTCCATTTTGCTTTCAAAAATACTTCTTTTTCTAACCCTGCTTGTTAATTCCATGTTTTCATGTAGCACGCAATGTTGGCAAAATTCAGTATCTGAAGACCGCACCAAATTAATCCATCGTATTTTCAGTATGCTGTGATTTACCACTCGTCACATTTATTTCTAGGTATAGCAGCACTCCTTACCTGAGGATTCATCACTTCTATTTTCCCTGTTTGTGTCACTTTGTTCTTCTTTTACTCTTGGGCTTTTCTGTCTGAACTTCAAATTCTCTCATCATTCTATAACTTCCAATGGTCTAATACACTAATCTTGAATCTCCATCACTTTTTTTTCATTTTAGTCTTCTCTTCTTCATGTGCAGAAGTTGGCTTGGACCTCCCATGGAGATCAAAACCAAAAACAAACAAAAAACCAAAACCCAAACACACACACCCCCCTCCAAACCTAAACAGAGGAAGGCTGTTCAATTGGAAAAGTCACCAGTTTTACCTGTGACAGTTTTGCCAGTCTTTTCCAGTCAATTCTCATTGCTAAGGCCTGCTTCTCCTATTTACTAATCTGCATCTCATTATGCATTACAAAACCAAGAAGAATCCTTTGGTCCTTCTCCTCTGTATCAAAGCAGACATTCAACTGTTTTAACATAAATATCCATACATCCATCCATGCATCCATCGACAAATAGCATCTTTATAGGCATATTTATTATCCTGGTCTGTGGGTTAGAGGAGTCCCTGAAAATATTCCTGGATTCTCACCCTTTTCCCCTCACAATCACTAGAGAAGTCTAAAGTGGGATGATAAACCTCTCAGGTAGAGAGGGACCAAGTGGAAGGCAGCTTAGACTGCTAAGGCAGAAGCAGATGGCACTTATCCCTGCTAATGGTGCTTCCTTGACATTACCACTTGAAAATCCAAAGAGCACATTTGAGTCTCAGAGCTACAACTGCAACTTTCCATCCCAAGGCATACTTTGTACTGAGGCAGGTTTCCGTTTACCTAGATAGTCATGTTCTGTTTGGTATGTCAGCTCATACTTGAAAGGAAATGCAGAGTGAAGTGACCGGAAGCAAGGTTTGCAAAGACAAAGAGCTGTTTCCAAATCTGCATTGCTCCCTAGAGCTCCCCGGTCTACACATTATCTACCAGCTATTGCTATTAATACTAGCAGCTATTTAAATATGATCAAGGTCTTCCCTTGTGACAGAAGTGCACGTTCCCAGGTGGTTTGAGGGTTTCATTAAGAGTGAGTCTACTGCAATGGGTGTGCTAGAGATCCGGGAAATAGGAAACCTTCACTCATCCTAGTTCACCCTGCAGGAGGATAGTTAGACCAACATCAAGATCCTACTGAAGTCAGCAGGCTTTAAAGAAAGTTCTTGCAACTTTCTGGTTTAGTGGACCACCTTTGCAATTAGCTGCCATTAATTCATAATTAAACTCGTTCCCCACACAGGCGAAAGGTACATTTGACTGTTTTCCCTCTCGACCTTTTGGGAAATACGTTTCTTAAATTCCCCTCTTAATGTATTTTATTTTGCATAGACAAAGACTTTTTCTTGAGCTAGGCCCCAGCTACAGCATTTGAAATGGGATTAAATCTGAGTTGTAAAGCTAAGGAACATTCTAAGATGTCATTTGGGTTTGACTCATTAAAACAACCAGGACACACTTGCTGTTCCCAAAGTGTTCAAGCCTAGGGATTTGATACATGCATAATTCTACTATTTACAATGATGGTTGATATTAAATGAGCTCTTTCTAGCTTCTGCCATGAATTTCAGATGCTCAGCTTGTTTAGTGCCTGCTTGGTTTTCTCTCCAAAGGAAAAAACATGCAGAATAAATGATTAAAATCATGATGTCCCTCCTGAAATACGTAATTTATTAGAAGTAATTAGTGCAGTGTGTGGCCCTCATCCAAATTTGCAACCCCTTAGGCCAGCTTGGTGATGTCTGATGCATCCCATTATTTTGTGACTGAAGGTTAACAGGGAACATGGACAGAGTCTGGAGACATAAAGGATTATTGTTAGTGTGGTAAGCACTGAGTTTGGAGCCCACAAGAATCATCACAGAACAAAAATCTCAGGCTACGTTTACTTCAAGTGGCAAAGGAATGAGGTTTGGAAGTGTTAAGCAGAAACTAGAGAAACTTGTATCATTTTACAGGCTGCCCTTTTATATGGCAAACTCTGTGAAGAGCTTCTAGTGTTAACCAAACACATCAGTGTTTACATCATATTATACCAGACTGAAAAATACTATGTCTTTGTGTGAATTCTGCTTCATAGACTGGTTTAAGTTTTTTGGGTTTTTTTTAGGAAATCAGTATTAGCCACAATATAATACATCTTACACAGTTTTCTGAACATCAAGCCCAGGTTTGTGAAAATTCACAGACTAAGCTAGCACTCAGTCAGACTTTTCTTACGTGGGTAAGTGTCTTTGGCTCAGGATATTACAATTTCCTAATCTCTCCAGTGATGATCCTTTCTTTCAACATAATTGTGCTGCACATGAACCATGAGGCCAGAATAAGAGAAGGAGATGGTTTTCAATTATCCTCTCAGTCCTGAATGTGTATTTGCAAGACCTCCTTGCTTTTCCAGTGGGCTAAATGGCTATGATAAACACAGGGCAGACTGCTCCACAAAGGCAGGCACCATGCAATAGCTGAAGCAGTCCCTGAGGTGGGGGCCAAGACTTTCTCTAATCCCTTAGCAGAGCTGTGGTGTGCCTGGAGCAGTGCATCCTTTCTTTAGCCTGGTGACACCCATTTTTCAATACATTCGTTTTAGGTAGAAGATCTGTCTCAATATGTTGTTTCTTGGGTAACAGAAGGCAAAGCTCATTATTTGTGTACATTGCTCTTGTTCATGTTTTGTGATTGACAAAGCACCATCAGTGCATTTAGTTTCATGGGTGGAAGTCCCATGACTGCCTGTATCCCCTGAAGCACTGGGAAAGGAAAATTCGTGCTGCAATCTTGTATCATTATGGTTTTTGATTTTGCCTAACTAGGTCACAAAAGAAAGGTGCAGTTTTGGTTTCAAACTAGTTCTTCTCTTCATTTAGATACCATTCTTACCAGCATCTTAGTCAGACTGCACCTTGATGCAACCACACCACTTACATAGTATGGCCTTGAACAAATTTCCTGGCAATCTTTTCCAAGATGTCACCTTTCCATGCTTAGTCTCTTTTCCTCACGCTCTCTACCCTCCTCTCTCCTTCCTCAGGCTTGTACAGTTGTCTGATGACAGTAGATTCAATTTAGAAAAAAATTGAGCTAAATTAATTAGTGAATCACTTGAGTTGGTGAATGGGATACATTAGATTGCTGCCATCTCAAGTTCAGTTTGCTGCCACTGTTCTGCTACTGCCCAGA